>NC_142930.1:99226648-99314148 GCF_046866305.1 Octopus bimaculoides | reverse complement strand
TGTGTGAAAGCCAAATCTTCAAGTGAAAGGACAATTGATTGAAGAAGTTTCTTAAAGAAATCATGAAGACGAATATCAACATTGATGTTTTCCAGTGTGGAATATGCCAAAAATACTTTTCCGACAGCAATAGTTTAAAGGTTCACATGGAAGTGCACCCGGTCAAGAAACTGTACTTTTGTGATGTATGTGGCATATCCTGTGTTGAAGAATATCTCTTGAATAATCACATGAAAATTCACACAGGAGAAAGACCGTATATTTGTGATATATGTGGTAAAGATTTTGTGAAAAAATCTCAATTGAAGAAACATTCAGAAATACACAGCAGTGACAGCCTCTTTCACTGTGATATTTGTGGCAAGAATTTTGTCCATGCATCTTCTTTAAAGAAGCACATACGAGTGCACACTGGAGAGAAACCGTTCCAGTGTAATGAGTGTGGGAAAGAATTTGTGCAGAATTGTCATTTGAAACAGCACCAGAGACTGCATACTGGTGAGAAACCATTTCATTGTGAATTTTGTGGCAAAGACTTTGTACGAGGTTCTGATTTTAAGATCCATACTCGAAGACACACTGGAGAAAAACCATTCATTTGTAATATATGTGGGAAAGATTTTGTTGATGGATCTTCATTGAGAAGTCACATACGAATACACACCGGGGAGAGACCATATCATTGTGAGATATGTGGTAAGGATTTTGTAATTTCCTCTTCATTAAAGAAACATATAAAAACTCATACTGGAGAGAAATTTCACTATTGTAAAATATGCAGAAAGAAATTCGTTCAAGCATATTCTTTGAAAATCCACATGAAAATCCACACTGGAGAAAGTGCATTTAAATGTGAAGTGTGTGGGAATGATTTTCAGGAAAGTTATGATTTGAAAATGCATATGAAAATTCACACTGGTGAGAAAACTTTCCACTGCGATACTTGTGGTAAGGACTTCTTGCACGAGTTCTCATATAAGAGCCACATGAAAAAACACGAAGGAGAAAAACCAGTTGAATGTGAGATGCGTGAAAGTGATTTTTACCAAATGTCCAGCTTAGGGAATCATATGAGTAAATATACGAAGACTAAGATTTTCCATTGTGAAATATGTAGGGACGATTTTATGGAAGAATCTAGCTTGGCAAAGCACATAAAGATCCATACAGATGAAAAGCCATTTCAATGTAATTTATGTGGAAATGACTGTGTTGAAGCATCTATTTTGAAAATTCATATCCAAGGCCACTTGGAAGATAAACCTCTAATTTGTAAAACATGTGGAGATGAGTTCCTCTTTGAATGTGACTTAGAAAAACATGTTGAAATGCATGTATGAGCCTCAAAAGTTTCATTCTGGAGTGTTATGTAAAGTTATCTTTCAGAACCAGTCTTTCTTTATGTTAAAATCTTTGGAACCTTTGGAGACTCAACACCACCAGACACTGGACCAGCAAGAAACACTTTCAGTGCACTTAACCAACATAACTAAGTGATGTTGGTTTCGGAGATGACAAAAAGCAAAATGTTGAGAGATATTTATTGTTGGTATCGAGAACATGTTGGGGATCAAATTCCCTCTTTTATTAATTTCATATAGCATGTCACTTTATCAGAGTTGCTTCATTCTGGGCATTATTGTCATGGGAAAATTAAACAGAAATGTAGGTTGTGATGATGATCATGATGATAAATAGGAAGGTGTTAAAGGGTTGATAATTGTCATTATTCGGTCCCAGGATGAACCTGATTAAGCAGATTTATGAGACATTCAAGTTGTTACCTTCCTGTCTTTTTTTCTAGGCACAGTACACTTAGTCACACATTATCTAATGTGCCCTTCTATTTTAAGATTGTAAGGCATGATTTAAGAAAGATATGGTTGCTAATGTTGGCAAGTCAAATTACTGCATAGATTTTCCCTTGTTTTTAGAAAACATATATCTCAATGTGCGCACACACACAAACATCATCAGCATCATCATGATGTTAGTGTGCGTGTATATTTTTATATATACATATATACATAAATATATACACACACACACATGCAGACACGCACACACACACACATATATATATATATATATATATATATATATATATCTTAATATATAAATCTGAAATTGTGTGTTTGTGTGAAGCCTTTTTGAATGTTTATAGAAATCCACATTTTCCACTTTTTCGTAAAACTTTTTACATCAATGGAATTTTCTCGATCTGAACTTTCCAGTGCAGTAATTAGATTTTTTAAATTCCGTTTACTTTCTGTGATTTAAGGGACATTTGGCTGTTGTTTCTAGCAACTTTTATATTTCATCCCTGCTACTTGGAACGCCATTCTTACACACGCGCTCAACATAAAAATATAGAGAGTAAAAGTAAAAGAGGGAGAGGGAGAGAGAGAGAAAGTGATACATACAACGTCATAGATTAAACTTCATCTCAGTATTCTTTACCTATTTTTCATAACATAGATACGTAAAAACACACACAACCACACATACATGACCTGTGACAACAACATACACATTGCTCTCAATCTCTATTCATTTCTCCCCCTCTTCCTCTCTCGCTCTCTCAAACGTATACACGTGCAAGTAAACACAATCATTCACATCGTGGTATATTTACAAAACATTGATGGCATAACTACAGAGTTGTACCCCCAACTTTGGAAGTTCATAACTTTCATAAAAATGAATATTTTTTTATGAAATTTTCTATGCATATATTATTTATTATGTAGATTCCAAATATACAAAAGTGTTTTGGAAGTGGGTGGGGTACAATATTCGGAAATTCCACTTAAATTCCTCTTAACTTCCAGGAAAATGAATATTTTTTCATGAAATTTTGTACAAATGTACCTTGATGTATGTACATTTCAAGCATGTAGGAATTTTGAAGTAAACAACTGCAGGTTATTTTTGAGAAGTGTTCCCCACTCGGTGGTGTTTCGGAGCAAGTCGTCCATATTTGTTTCATTTTTCTCTATTATGTGCTTATGTGCATCCTTAGATTTCTAATGAAGTAATAGGCAGTAAAGAGAAGCAGTCATAAGAAAACTTTTAACTACCCCTATTCCTTTCTCTCCCCCTCTCTACCTCTTCCTCTCTCGCTCTCTCAAAAGCATACACGTGCAAGTACACAATCATTCAGTAAAATATAACTCATGTTCATCAATGTTTTGTAAATTTACCAAGATTTTCACTAGGGTTTTAGGGTCAGGGTTAGGGTTTAGGATTAATGTTACGGTTACGGTTTTTAGGGTCAGGGTTAGGGTTAGGGTTAGTGTTAGGATTAGGGTTGGGTAATCGTGCGGGTGTTAATCTGAAAAATTACAGATATGTGAAAAGTACCGACACTGCCATCTATTATAACTTTTGTTGTTCTGTTTAATATATACATAGATTATGCCTCCAAAGAAGAGAGTTTGCTGGGGAAAGATAGCAACAGACTGCAGTAATGCACCACATTCCAGAAGCTATTTTGAACATAATGCAAAATGGTGCATCAACATCTTCTGCCCAATCTGATAGAATTCTGGCAAAACTGTTTAGCAACAGATCGCCAGCAATTGCTTCATCACAAATTGCCATCCTAGCTCCTGTGAAAAGGGATTACCCTGCGATGTATAATCAGGGCAGCGCAAAAAGTTGTTTTGCACAAGCATTTGTATAGCCAATTACACGGATGAAATTTACGTATGCTTAATAATTTTACGCAAAACAGCCTTCAGACTTTCCCTATTAATTTCATCGTCTTTTGAATTATGAACATATTTACATCATAAGGGTTTTTTCGTTGTAAGGCTTTCTTTTTTAGTTGATTTTCAGCTAGCAAGACTTATCGTAGATGGCATAATAAGTCACACCCGGACAAGGTTGGGTTATACTGCTAGTATATATATATATATATATATATATATATATATATATATATATATATATACACACACATGCATGTATATGGTAATTGCCCCATTTTCACTGGTGATTGCTGCCCCCTTGTGCTTCCTTGTTTTCAAAGGCATTTCTGACCTCATGGATGGCTTCAGTCCTGCTGCAGATTTGCATTGTTTGAAGCTTAGGTGACAGAAACAAAAGTTGTAACACACCGTGTGCTTCCAACTGGTTAGGTCTGGTCTGCACATGTTACCACTCTTCAATTACGATAGGACTTTCAGTAGATGGAATAACATGAGGTCACCATAAAGATACATCTGTATGCCATTGGATTACAGCGATAAATGTTTATACAACATGAGTACCACTCATTGAGTCTCTGTGGTTAGTAACTGGTGACAAGCCAAAGTGAAATGACTAGTAATCACATGAAACTGCAAGTTTTACGTCTCTGTCTCACTCCTAGAAGGATGCTGTAGCAACAGCTAGGGGTCCCTCACTCCCAGTGGTTTTACTGTGCACTCTTACTCCAAACATAGCCACTTCTGTGTCTAGATAGATTGTCATCACAAATGCTAGTTACTGCATAGCTGGGATCCTGACAGTTGCTACACTCAGAGTCAGAGTGGACCCGGAAACATTTGTGGCTAACTCCCGAGTTAGAGCAACACTACTGGGTGCAATTTAAAAACATATCTTCAGGACATGTATTTATATATACATATATATATATATATATATATATATATATATATATACACATATATGTGTATAGAATGCTTGAAGTGGTATACAGATAATGTATATGAGAAAAAGGAGGCAGTCAGCATTTTGGATAATTCTGTATTAACACTTTCGTTCGTTAACCAAAATCTCCAAGACAAAAATTAATACCAAAATTATGTTTGGTTTTAATTTTTCTCAATATATATGCAAACATACATCCATGAAAGTATGGAAAATTGGATGTTAAAACAATGATGATGATGATAAAAAAACACTAAATGCAAGTGGTTTCTAAGTTGTTGAAGGAGTTAATGTTCTTTAGTCTTATTGAGAGCAAGGCAGCCTCTATAGTGCTGGTGCCATAAAAAAAAATTACATCCAGTACACTCTGTGAAGGGGTTGGTGTTAGGAATGGCATTGAAGCAAGAAATAGTTTTCCATCCTGTTGAAACATCCAACTCATGCTGGCATATAAAATGACAATCTTGATGATGACAAATATATATCTCTCTGTCTATCTATCTATCTATCTATCTATCTATCTATCTATCTATCTATCTATCTCTATCTATCTATCTATCCGTCTCTATCTATCTCTTTATTTCTCTATCTATCTATTTATCTGTCTGTCTAATTTCTGTCTATCTATCTATCTATCTGTCTCTATCTATCTTTCTATCTATCTATGTGTATATGTGTGCATGTGTGTATTAATTTTTGTGAGATGGTGGACTCACCTGTTATAAACAACAGGTGAGGGTTCCGTGATTTCTTGCTGAGCAACCTGCAGAGAGGATTTGTTTGTTGTGATCAAATGTTTATATACTGTACCTTAGCTCACTACTCTTATCAAATTGAAATTGCTTGTATCGGTGCATGATGTGCCATATTTGAGGTGTGGAAGTGATTTGTATGTAGGTATATATGTATATATATGAAAGAGCACATGAGAGGCATCACTTCTCTGTCACAATAAACAGCTTCACCTGCAGCAGATGTTATCGCTGCTGCAGATCAAGAGCAGGCCTTGTTGTTCACATGCAAGCCTGCCAGAAATTATTACTGAACGAGAACAGTCAATGTTGACAGCTGACGACAATATATGTTTGTATGTCTATCTTTATGTATGTATGTGTATATGTATGTATGTGTGTGTATATATATATATATGTGTGTGTATATGTATGCATGTATGTATGTGTATATGTATGCATGTATGTATGTGTATATGCGATTTAAGGACTGTTTCAAGTCCTCATTAAAGGCCTGTGATATACAGGAGACTGACTGGAAAGCAGTGCATGTCATCACCACAGATGGAGGAGACAGGTTAAAGAGGTGTAAACTCCTTCGAAAAAGCACTGCTTTCAAGTCGGTCTCCTGTATATCACAGGCCTTTAATGAGTGAAAGGCAGATTGTATGATGCTTGTGTGTAAACAGCTATGCTACATGGCCATGGAACATTGCCTGTGACTGCAGAGGACATGCGAAGGTTTGAAAGAATGAAGCTAGTATGCTTCACTGGATGTGCAATATGACAGAGTGTAAATGTCTTGAGAGAAAAATTGGATATAAGCAGCATCGGATATAGTGAGCAAGAGAGAAGACCTTGCTTGTATGTGCAAGTACAGATATGTGAAGAAGTGCCAGAGTCAAGAAGACACGGGATGAGGTGGTGAAGTCTGATCTGTGGATGTTGATTCTCACGGAGGCAATGACAAGTGACTGAGACCTTTGGTGATTTGGTGTGCTTAAGAAAACATGTCAAGTCAAGTGAGATTGTAGTTGTGGCCTGTGCTGGTTACACATGTGGAGTGGTTGGCATTAGGAAAGGCATCGAGCCATAGAAACTAATCTGACACAAACTGGAACCTGGTGCAGCTCTCTGGCTTATCATTTCCAGTCAAACTGTCTAACCTATGCCAGCATGGAAAACAGATGCTAAATGATGATGAAGCAGGTAGTTTAGTTGATTGTATCGCATAATCCTCATAATAGAATGATGATGGAGATCCATCACCTCCATATACATTCATATATATATATATGTGTGTGTGTGTATATATATACACACACACACACACACACACACACACACACACACACACATACGTGTACTAAAAAGCAGTGCATAGTACCAGAATTTTTGACTCTAGTCAAATATAACAGACTACTTGCAATTGTTAGAGTATCCATATTGCAATCTGTACTGGCATTGAGTCATATGTATTGCAATCATGGAGTGAAACCAGATAGTCATATTCAAAATATTATTTGGTTTGACCTTCCTGGCACATGCAAAGACATTCGAGCGAGATCGTTGCCAGTGCCACTCGACTGGCTCCTGTGCAGGTGGCATGTAAAATACACCATTTCGAGCGTGGCCTTTGCCAGTACCGCCTGACTGGCCTTCGTGCCGGTGGCACGTAAAAGCACCCACTACACTCTCTGAGTGGTTGGCATTAGGAAGGGCATCCAGCTGTAGAAACTGCCAAATCAGATTGGAGCCTGGTGTAGCCAAATGGTTCACCAGTCCTCAGTCAAATCGACCAACCCATGCTAGCATGGAAAGCGGACGTTAAACGATGATGATGATGATGTATATATGTATGTATGTATATCATTAGTAGTTCATGTATCCAATAAAGAAGCACACTCTAAAGCATTAGAGCCGTAATGTATTTTTTAGGAAGTTAATGTTATGGATAGTCGTAGAGTAACCATCGGTTTCCCTCCTATAAAGTGCTTAGCTGTATAGGTGACTTGTCAAATGCAAAATCTTGAATCAGACAAATCGCCAATACTGCTAAACATTATAGGTGTGAAATCAATGTTCACTCTATGACTGGCCTTAACTACTTTTAACTTCCTAAAATATATATATATATATATAATTGGATACTGGATTCTAGGTTTCTGGTCGTAACTTTTTATAGGATTGCAACTTTTTTCCTTGCAGTTGGTATTTTGTGCAAGTTCAATACTGCTGCAATACAAGTCCTTTCTATGAATGACTTTTCAAACTTTTTGCCTCATATACTCACTGCCTGTTAGAGAGCTTACTTGGCTTTTTATACTGGAATTTTATAATTGGTGGGTATCTCCTCTACAGCAAGACACCTAATCTTGTTCCTTCATTCTATTTTAACTTCTCATCACCTTGCATAAAGCCACCTCTCTCAACACTGTACCTTCTTTGTTGTCAGTCTTGTCTTGAGAGTTACTAGTGAGATTATCTCACTAGTGCTGGTGTCATGAAATAGCACCTAATATGCTCTGTAATGTCGTTGGCATTAGGAAGGGCATTCAGCTGTAGAAACCATACCAAAACAAGCATCTTTTGGCTTACTGGCTTCTGTCAAATTGTCCAGCCCATGCCAGCATGGAAAACAGTTGCTAAACAATGATGATGATGATGATGCCACCGCTACCCTCTGCTTTTTTCCAGATGCCTGTGTTGTATCTTTTGCTGTAGGGAGTTCGCTCTTAAAATTTTATACCAGTTTCTATATTTTGACTGTTACATAGAAGAATATTTTTGTGTGCGTACATTGGGTTTTTCAGTGTACAGTTTGGACAACCAGTCTATATGACTTAGAATAAGGATCTTCCGCATAATTAGTATGGTATTTTTATCTTCATGTCCTCCATGGTCATAGAATTTATCCTGTTAGTCATTTTCAAGTGGTGACCATTTTAGTAATACACTTACAAGTGATGTGTCATTATGAATTATATTATACAGATTCTGACTCTGGTATTGCAATACATCTTTATGCATTTATGCATCCAACCTAGAATGTGTTAAAGCTCTAACAACCAACTTTAGCATTCGGGTTACTTTTATCAGCACACTGGTGTATTGTATCTAAACTTTGTTACAAGTTATATACATAAATGCATATCTATATCTCTCTCTATATATATTCTGTGCTAAATGAAGAAACGGTGATGAGCGAAAATTCTGTAAATGGTAATGATTATAAGCCTTGAGCTTATAAGCGTTCACCATGTATTGGCTAGAGAAAATAGTCTAATATTGGGACATATAAGCCCTTGACAGAAGAAAGTACTAATACTGTACCAAACCCATTTATGCCCCAATATTAGGCTATTTTTTTTAGCCAATACATGGTGATCACTTATAAGCTTATAATTATTATCATTTACAGAATATATATATATATATATATATATATATGCATATGCATATGCATATAACAATTAAGAGGTAGAGCTCTTAAATTCCTTGCAAGAGGTCACAGTGTTAGAGAAAATGAATAAATTATTATTATATACACATCTGTGAGTAGACATTTGATATGAATATAAGGTGCAAATTAGGAATAATAGCTGGTGAATATATAAGTAAACAGGGTTGTAATTATCCATTTTCTAGAGGTAATTGAATAGGTAGTTGTATTTTAGGGTTATTATTATGAATGGAAAATAGTTCAATATTTTTAAAAATATTGTAAGGGGAATTTTGCAAGGGAAAATATATGCAGTAGTTTAAAATTAATGTGTAAATATGTAGATAAAAAAAAAAAAAAACGGATCCAAGGGAATTGGTGATGGATTGCATTTGTAAGAATTGTATTTATTGGTGTAAAGTTAGTATGGTGTGAGGAGATGCTTCATACATTTCAGGCAAAGTACTTTTTTCGAGATGGAGTAAAGTCTGGTGTGTTCTTTCTGACTTTGGCCTGTCCCTCATTCAGAACAGAAAAACACATGTACTATATGGTTCTCTTCTCTTTAGAAGGACTTTCTGTCTGAAATACTAGAAATTTTCCCTCCCAGTGATATACTAATGTAAGTAATTTTATTTTATAACAATGTATAAACCTATATATAAAACATAATATCATATATGATATATTATATATATATAACATAACATTAGAAATATATATATATATATATATATAACATGATGTATATATATGTATGTGTATGTGTATATATAACATAATATCATATATGGTATATATATACACACACACACATGTATATATAATGGATAAGGTTATTGAATTACTTAATTTTTTAAAAATCTTTTCTCAATCTGTGTTGAGATGTAATGTATATAAATATATATATAAGCATTAAAAAAACATTACATCAGTATACCGAAAATGAAAAAAAATAAACATTTCCAAATATTTGTATATGCTTGTTTATAGTGAATGTCCACTGAACTACCTTCAAAGTTTGAATATTGTTGCCATGAACTTTGCAGCAGTCACTTAATCTTCTTGACAAAAGTTTACAGCAAATTTAAGAAAATAATAATCTTGCATTAATAAGAACAATATTAACATTGTTGGTTTAAAATTAATGTTGGACAGAATTAGTAATAAAATAATGTTAAACTGAAAAGGCTTTTCATTTTATTTGACTTTGTTTTAAATATATTCTGTTCAAGCCTAATGTTTCAATACATTAGTTCTTGAGCAGTTCTTGTTATAATTAGGACTATATTATGTAAATAGGTCCTTCTTAATAATTTGAAGTTTTTGGTTCTGTTGGTTGCAGGTTAAATGATCCCATAGAGCTTCCTCGGTGGTGTGGGATAAGTATATTAATAAATCTGACAGTGAAAAGTATAGTATATTGATTCTCATTATTGTAAGAGCTAATCTGAAAAGTCTTTAGACTGGATGGTCACAAGAGCTGCTGTAAGCTGGTAAATATTCATTTCCACATTTCCATCAGAATCTGTTGAAGAACTGCAAGTGTTTGGTACCCTCAGTAAATGCACTACAGAAAAAAAAAAAGCTGAACGTGAACATGACCCAAACCAAACTAAAGTAAGTATACGGCAGTATCATGGATTAAAGGCTTTGTTACTCTCAGATGCTGCTATGAAGTTGGTGAAAACAATGGAATCACTGACAGGTTGACAAGAAACAATGGTTGGTGTATCAGCTGCACTGGAGTAGATTAAAGTGTGAGCTATCAACTGAAACTATGGAAACGTTTGGATGACTTTCATAACTAAGATTTGTTGTTTAGTATCAAACTTGTCCTGATAATGTGGATATGTGATCAAAAGCATTCGTGCTATAATCATCCTGTTTTGTTGTCAAAGTGTATACTGGAATATATCATCCAATGTATCATTTCTTTAATATGTCAAGGTATAATTAACATCATTTTCCAGCATACAAGTTGAATTTTTCAGACCAAAATTTACACCAAAAGAGGTCAACTTATACAGCAAGACGATTTTGGAGAGCTAAAAATTCCATGTGAAATACAGCAGGATTTGAAAAGATTGTGATGATATTTGAATGTTTATTCTATATGTTTTACACTACATACTACATTGAGTTGTATGCTGGAAAATATAGTTCTTGGCTGCTCTTTCTAACAGATCAAGAATCAGCAAAGAGACTTTCTTCACCATTGGTTTGTCATAGACCTGTTAACTGGGTGAAATTGTAGAACTTGTGGGATTGGTACTAGGCAAAGTGTCATGAAGTTATACAGGGCTGCATTTTGAAAAAGAAAATTTTTTCCTTTTCATGAAAGGCATCCATTTTCACCTAATTTTCGGTATTTATTTCAAATCTATTCTTAGAACTTACATATCATATCAATTGTTTACAGTAACATATTTTAAAATTTTAGCAATAAAGTGCATATGACATTCATACATTAGTCAAAGAGAAGTTCCAATAATATGGTATTCCTGTTTTATAGGAAGAGCTAACACTTTTCGCTTATATTTACTACATTAAGTTTATATTTATGAAAATCAGATACGTTTTGGGAAAAAATAATTGGTTTCAAAATTTTGGCACAAGGCCAGCAATTTTATGAGATGGGGTAAGTCATTTTATTGACCCCTAAAGGATGAAAGGCAAAACTGACCTTAGCAGAAATTGATCTTGGAACACAAAAATGGACAAAATGCCACAAAGCATTTTGTCTGGTGTGCTACTGATTCTGCCAGCTAACTGCCTTCATTTTGTAAAAAGCATTATTAAAAGGGTGGAATATTTTGTTACGAACATGTAATCATTCTTACATTAACCATCTAAAATGAGTAAAATACATCACATGTCTCTTAAGTTACTTATGTAAAAATAAATAGCATGACATTTAGAGAAGAAATGCATTATCCAACCTACAAAGTCTGTCTTGAACCTTTAAAAATGCTGAGTATGTGTAAAAACAAGATTGGTTTAGACTGCACACTGTTTAAGAGAACAGCTTTCTCTTTTTTGGCAGTTAAGCATGATCAGCACATATGCTCTACACTGAGCATTTCCATTACTCAACAAAACACTTTAACCCTTTAGCTTTCAGATTACTCTGTCAAATGTAATGCTTATTTTTTCACTTTGTTTTGAATTAATCATGCATTATCTAGTAGCTGCAAGATTTTGATGATGTGATTGCTTACTTTTAAAATGATGTAGGGGAGGTGTGAGGGGTTGGATTTGACAAGTTTAACATAAAACAGCTTTTTTTGAGCCAGATATGACTGGCATATATGCTAAATGGCTAAACTAGCCTTTATACTGTCAAAGAAGTCACTGTTTGTCTGAATCATACCGACATGTCTATGCATTTAATCCTTTTGATACCAACCTGGCTGAAACTGGCTCTGGCACTGAGTACAAATGTTTTGTTTTCATAAGTTTTGAATTAAAATCTTCCACCAAATCTTAGTCACAGTTTGTTCCTAATGCTAGCTTAATGATAACTAAGTTATTTTACTAAATTCTTTGTTAGATTTAAATTAATTGAAAGAAACACAGAGCAACTCAAAATAAATACAGTAACGAAAGGGTTAAGAAGCCATTAGCATCATGATAGTAAACAATGTTATTTCCTACACTGAAGAACAGCAACAGATCATTTTTCTTTCGCTGAACAAAAATTCAATGTTGTTCTTAGGACCAGCTCCAAAGTTTCTGCCGAGATCACTAAAAGATCTAAATTGAACATTGTCTTTTAATTCAGACTGATTAGAGGATTTAGGTACCCTGGTATTTATTGTTGGCCCTCCATTGCTTACGATGTCGAGGGTTCCAGTTGATCCAATCAACAAAACAGCCTGCTTGTGAAATTAACGTGCAAGTGGCTGAGCACTCCACAGACACGTGTACCCTTAACGTAGTTCTCAGGGAGATTCAGCGTGACACAGTGCAACAAGGCTGGCCCTTTGAATTACAGGCACAACAGAAACAGGAAGTAAGAGTGAGAGAAAGTTGTGGTGAAAGAGTACAGCAGGGTTCGCCACCATCCCCTGCCGGAGCCTCGTGGAGTTTTTAGGTGTTTTCGCTCAATAAACACTCACAACGCCCGGTCTGGGAATCGAAACCGCGATCCTATGACCGTGAGTCCGCTGCCCTAACCACTGGGCCATTGCGCCTCCACTTCCCTGGTATTAGCAGATTGCATATAAGCTTCATCCGCAGTACTTCCCATCAAGCATGCAGGACTTAAGTTCATTAATAACAACCAAGTTACTAAGTACAAGAATAAGAATTTTGATACAATGTAATACTAATCTTATGGATGAAAGCAGGTTTACGTAATCTTTTAGATTTGGTCTTGAAGTTATGTTCAGAAATCACCACACAGAAACAACAATTTTCCAGATAATTTGTCTGCTCTTTGCAGACCATTGACACACCAAAGTTCATTCACTATGTTAATATTTGAACAGGTGATTTAAATTTACAGCGCATGATCAGGAGATAGAGTGAGGAGTCCATGGCTTGTTTTGATTCCCCATTTTCTTTCTCCTAAATGTGTGCTTATAACAAAATGTGTAACAAGTTGTCACTGCTTTGCTGTTGCAAAAGCTTCACAGCTATTACAGGCCTTAATTGCTTTTCCTATACTCACTAGTTGTAAGTAGCCATATTAAATTATATCTTTAACTCAGTAATTACTGACAATTTTAAAAAATACAACATAAAATGTATGCTGGAGTCCCTGAAGCTTCAACCAACTAATGCTAAAAATATACAAGGAAGCATAATGTTAGTATTGTAATGCAACTATCCTGTGGAAACAAACATACTTCTATAACATTTCAAAGTTTACAGCCTTATTCTTTATGAGATGGAATTTATCTGTTTAACCTTTTCCAATTGTCATTTGATACTTTTTCTATCTTAACCATCTGAGACCTGGGCTCCTGTCTCTAACATTACCCTTCACCTGGGCTCCCGAAAAAAAGAAAAAAGTGGCATATACAGCTCAATAGTAACAATTACAGGCAAACAATGGACAGAATTGACTGCATTTTCTTTTTTTTACTTGAGTTGTCCATTACCGCTTTATTGAGAATACAGCAGAGATAATGTTTAACCCCTTCCTGTTGTAGTGGAAATACAGAGTGACAGGGTTACGAATGTATGTCAGTGACTGTCTCTTTTTTAGGGAGTTAATGTGGAAAATGTTTCCTTATATTATGACTGTACTGTATGCTTTATAGTTGGGGTAGTTATCTGCTTATATTGTTAGCCTTATAGAAGAGCAATGGATACCAGTTAGCAGAACCATTAGAACATTGGACAAAATACCTGACAGATTTTATCCAGCTCCTTACATTCTAGGTTCCAATCCAGCTAAGGTCAACTTTGCCTTTCATCTTTTCGGGTCTGATAAAATAAAGTACCAGTACTAGTAGAAAATACAGGGAATGATATAATTGAAAATGTTCTCAAAATTTCTGGCTTTATGCTAAAATTAGAAAGCAAGAATTATTAGGCATACTGAAGGCTGATGGATGGCAGAATCATTAGAGAATTGGACAAAACACATAGCAGAATTTGTCCAAGTTCTATACATACTAAGTTCAAACCCTGCTATGGTTGATAAAGTGCAATCCAAGTATTGGGGTCGATGTAATCATTTTTTCCCTCCTCCAGTTAAGTCTTATTCTCTTATTCTGTCATCATCTCTAGGAGTTACAAGAGATTATCTCAGTTTTCAGAAAAAAACTTTTGTAGATATCTTTTGTGTTGCTTGTTTCAATCTTTGGACTGTGGCCATGCTGGAGCACCACCTTGAAGGGTTTAATTGAACAAATTGACCCCAGTACTTCTTTTAACCCATTAGTGTTTAAACCGTCCATATCTGGCTCAGATATTTTACCTGTTTTATGTTCAAACCAGCCAGATCCAGCCTCTCACACCTACCCTTTGATGTCATTCTAAAAACAAACAATCACATCTTTGAAATCTCAAAGCTACAAAATAATCCAGGATTAATTTTCAAAAATGCAAATAAAGAAGCGTTACATTTGACAAAGTAATCTGAATGCTAAAGGGCGAAATCTGATGCTTATTCTCTCAATCTCTTTTTGCTAAACTGCTAAGTTAGGGGATGTAAACAAACCAACAATGGTTGTCGAGTGGGGTTGTGGAACAAACACTAACACAAAGACACACACACACAGTTACATAATCTATGTATGTACGTTTGTATGTATGTATACAGCAGGATCCTTTCAGTTTCCCTCTACCAAATCCATTCACAAGGTTTTGGTCAGCCTGGGACTATGGTGGAAGACACTTGTCGATAGTGCCATGCAGTGGGACTGAACCCAAGACCACATGGTTTGGAAGTAAGCTTCTTACCACACAGATATTGCCAGTGCCTATGTTGAATTTAAATTAATAGAATGATTTCAAATCTGAAATTAATACCATCACAAGTTTTCCGAAATTGTTAAAAGTAAGAATTTTTTCGTATCTCTGGTTTATGGTGTTTAGTAAATAAAGTTGACTTGTGAGATAAAAACTGAGGTCATATTTGGAATCAGTGTGCCAAGATTAGACTAAAGCTGCCTTCACATTCAAAATAGCAAACTTGTAGACCAGTGTTATTTATGTTGATAGCAAGGGCACTCTTTATCTCTTTCTGTAGGCAAGACAGATTACATGAAGTAGGAAGTATAAACTGTGACACTATGACAGTAAAATATAGACATGTCTGCAGAAAAGACACAGAATGGAAAAGAGGAAAATAGAATAACGTCTGTAGGATTTGGATCATTAACTTAGGAGAAATGTAAAAGTACTACAAAGCATTTAGTCTCATCTTTCATTTCAACAGACTGACTTCTGTTACGAATGTACATACACACACACACACACACACACACACACACATACACACGTGTGTGTGTGTGATTTTGTTGATAAATACATGCCTTAGATATAAAAATGAATAAATGAATACCAAGAAAAACAACAAAGGAAACAAAGATTTAATATGAATATTTCATTTTTATATGAGGTAATTTGGACAAGGGTATCTGCATGATGTGTATGCCCTACTTCAATTGCATGATTTTGATTCTCAAAATTGTACTCCCTGGCTTATATATACCAGGAGTTTCTACTAACACACACACACACGCATCAATCTGTCTGCCTGTCTGTCTAATGATGCTATTGCAGTTTTACCGATCTTCCACTCTGACTGGTTCATTTCTTTTTTTCAGCTCCAAAAGAACAAAAGGCAAAGTATACCTCATTAAGTTTGAAATCAGAGCAATTAGAATGTGCAGCATTCTATCTGACCATGAGATGACTCTGCCAAATCAGGCAATCAGCAAATTGGGCTGCTCATTGGTTTCCCCCATCCATTGCACAACCTGAATTTGGTATGCTCTGACCTTCACCTGGTTAGTCCACTATTGGACAGTTTTCAAGAACAACAATTTTGTGACATAGGACAAGCTGAAAGCAGTTGTGCACAACAGTGCACCTCTGAATTGTTTTCAAGGAGAAGTTTAGAATTGGGTTTAATGATGAAAAAGGTATCATTTGTGATGGAGATTATGTTGAGTAGAACCTTTTCGTAGAGGATGAGTCACTCTACTAAAGAATGCAATTTGAATTACTTTCAGTAAATAAAAAAGTTATACCCACCAGTTTAGCATTGCTTTTGGTGTCACCTTTATATATGATTTTTGAGATTATCTCACCTTTTCATATGAAGCTGGTCTTAATTGCCATTTGGTGATTGTGATACACTCTATAAGGGCAGAGATAATTTTAATAAATCAAGATTTTATGTTACATGGTATTTAGTAGACCTTTAGTAATCTATGTTGTTCATATACATACCACTAGTTACTCTCAGTTATTTCTCTTAGCTCATTTTTGTTAAATTTATGCAAATTACCTAGACCATAAATGTATTCTACTTTTCCGAATGTATCTAAATACTTTAGTGACTAGACACAAGGTAGAGAATGTGTTGTGCTAATGACGCTTATTGAAGCAGAAACATGTGTCCATGTCTTTTCTCCAGACAATAAGCTGGCCCTTTATCTTAATGGCATATTATTTAGATTATCTCCCTTTCTCACATAAAAGGGGTTTCAATTGCCATTTGGTAATTGTAACAAATCCTCTAGAAGTGGAGACATTTTAAGTGATCAGAAATTTATGTTGTATGATATTTAATATACCTGTATTTGTCTATGGTATTCATGTATACTCCACTGGCCATTCTGAGTTATGTCTCTTAGCTCATCTTTGTTAATACACTCACAGACACATGCACACACATACATATATGTATATACATATATACTTGAGTCTGTCATCAGTTTTAATGATCATTAGGCTGGAGCTTATCCTGGTACCTATATCTTTTAAACAACTGAGATTATAATATTATCACTGACTGAAACAACAGCCTTTGCATTGTTAACCTCACAGAAGATGCCAATGCTCTTTTTTTTTTTTATCTGAGTTAAGTGGAATAAGTGAAATGAAGTGTTATGCACAATAATACAATGTGCTACCAGGTGTGGGGATTGAAACCATGACCTTATGATTGTGAGTCTAACAATCCTAACTACTAATCTACATACATTCATTACAGACACAGTGCCAACACATATTGACTAATACACACTACACTAATTAATCATTATTTCCAAATCTCAGCATGCCAAATATGCTGTCTTTAAGATAGTGTATTTGTGCTTATATAAGTTAAAATAGTATATAATACAAAATAAAACAAAAATAAATATAACAACATATGTGTTTTAAATGGCTATCATAACTCTTCTACAATGTAATTGACTCATTTTCACCTCACAATGTCTTATGAGGTTACTTGCCAAAATACCAAACAATATAAAATCTGCCAGCTTTTGGTATATTTATCTATTCCAGTTTTAAATCTTACTTCATGTGTCTGATTGATAGTTGTATACTTCTAGTCTTGAGAGAAAGTTATCTTTTCTTCTTTTTTTAATACTATCTGATTAGAGATCGAAACAGAAATTTCTACAGCAGAAGACTTGTGCAATGAGATAAGATCATTGATATTTATATTAAAGTGAGTTTTTGGAATTGACTCTTTCTATTTATTCACTCTCTATAGATTTAGTGTTGTAGTACCAAATAATTTAAAACAGAAATTTCTACAGCAGAAGTCTTGGGCAATGAGGTAAGATCATTAATATGTATATTACACAGAGTTTTCGAAGTGGGCATGTTGCAAGGTTCACAGACTACGGGTGGGCCTGTGCAGTTGCTGAATGGAAGGCCTCCATGATGATGAGAAGATGATCTAGTTAAGCAATTTGGATAAAGATGGAAAAGAATGGTGTAATCAAAACAGAATTACAAGTGCATTGTGACTAGTAGTGTATATCAACATCTGATGGTGTGGTCGAAACTGTAATACTGTGTTACTGTGATATATATATTCGGTTGGCAACTAAATTCCCACCGCTTTTTAAAATTTTGGAATCTATTTTTTTTTGAGAATTCTATTTTTGAATCATTTTGGAATCTATTTTGTTTTTTTTTTCTAGGTAATTTTATTTAATTTTTGTTTATTTTCAGATCATTAAAATGGAATGTTGAGCATTTTCGACACCTCCTTTTTGCTTTTAATCAAGGTTCTAAGGCCCTAAGGCCGCAAAAGCTGCTCGCGACATTTGTGCTGTGTATGGAGAGGGTGCCATAGCTGAAAGAACTGCTCGTGATTGTATGCCAAGGTCAAAAATTAAATTTTGACCTCAAAGATGCACCTCGTTCTGGCCGTCCAATTAAGTTTGATGAAGAGCGATTAAACCAGCTTTTGTACAAAAATTCTCGTCAAACAACAAGGAAACTGGCAGAGAAAATGGAATGCTTCCACACTGCTACAGAGAAGCATCTTCACTCGAAGGGAAAGGTTCAGAAGTATGGAGCATGGGTTCCACATGCTTTAAGTGACAACAACAAAAATCAACGAGCCACAATCTCCGCTGGTTTGCTTGCCCGTCACCGCTCAACTCATGGGCGCAATGATTTCTTTACTGAACCATTACTGGAGATGAAAAATGGGTCCCGTACATCAATATGAAGCAGTGTAAGGAATGGCTTAGCCCTGGTAAACAAGCGTCAAAATGTTTGCCAGTAGGTTGTGGTTTAGTGTTCCGGAGATGTCTCCATCAAAGCACCAGGTGTTAAAACACTTGGAAGTCATAGACAGGTGAGACAACTCACCCCAAATATCAATGTTTTGCCATTTTTGTGGCTTATCAACATCACACACCCAAACTGAATTTGAGGCAAAATGAATTGCTAGTCTATGACTATATACAAATAGTGTGAAAACTATTTACTGGTATGCCACAATGATGTATATGTAAATACATAATAAATTCAAATATGAATTAGAAGCAGCACTAGTGTTGTATATATTATCAACTACACATAATGATTGTTCTCTGCTTGTTTGGTGCTAGGCTGTGGTTTAGCACGGTGGAGATGTCTCCCTCAAAGCACACACACACACACACACACACACATATGTGTATCGTCATGATCATCATCATCATCATTTAACATCTGTTGTCCATGTTAGCATGGGTTGGATGGTTTGACAAGGCTGGCATGCTGTGCCAGGCTCCAGTCTGATTTGGCATGGTTTTCTATGGCTGGATGCCCTTCCTAATGCCAACCACTCTGAGAGTGTAATGGGTTCTTTTACATGCCACTGGCATGGGTACCATTTGCATGACACTAATATCTGCCACTACTGCAATTTTATTTGGCTTGATGGGTCTTCTTCTCAAGCACAACATAATGCCAAAATCCTTGGTCATTGCCTCTGTGAGGCCCAACACTCGAAATAAACTTTGCTACTTTGCCTCAATGAGGCCCAATGCTTGAAAGGAACTCAGTCACTTTGCCTCAGTATGTATATGTATTTCCCGTCTGGCCGTATAGCCTTTTCCGTTTGTTTTCCTGTCTTGTTTTTTGTCCGCCACTACATTCCTCCATGGCACAGGTTTAATTTGGGTATACAAATTTAATTTGCGGTCCATGGGAAGAGCCGTTTTAACGATGCGTCCTACCAAGCTCTTCGAAACGCCGGTGTTAAAACGGGGGTAGCTGATGAAGGAAAATGTTCTCTATGTGGCTTGTGTGTTTTCTGTACTCTGATTATCATTATTTTCTTGTCTACGTTTTGCTTGCAATGTCCTGTACCTAGATATGCACCTATACATACAGGTGGATGTCGGTATGCACATACCTGTACGTATATATGCATACACTCATTTATTATTTGTTTATATATATATATATGTAATGAATAATTTCCTAGATTCTAAGTCAGGATTTGAAACAGAATATTTCTCTCTCTCTGTATATATATATATATATATATATATATATATATATATATGTATATATATATATATATATATATATATATATATATATATATATATATATATATATATATATATATATATATATATATACATATATATTCTTTTTTTTCTCTTATTCTTTTATTGGTTTCAGCTATTTGACTGTAGCCATGCTTGAGCACTGCCTTTAATCAAACAAATCGACCCCAGGACTTATTCTTTGTAAGCCTAGTACTTATTCTATTGGTCTCTTTTGCCAAACCACTATGTTACAGGGACATAAACATACCAACATCGGTTGTCAAGCGATGGTGGTAGGACAAACACATGGCTAAGATCAAGGTCTAATATTTACTCTTAACAGTTTTATATATATATATATGACGAGTTTCTTTCAGTTTCCCTCTACCAAGTCCACTCACAAAGCTTTAGTCAGTCTGAGGCTATAGTAGAAGACACTTGCCTGAAGTGCCACATATATACACATATATACTATGCCAAACAAACCTCGTTGGTACTGGTGCCAAGCAAAAAGCACCCACTCTACTCTGTAAAGTGGGTGGCATTTTGATTTTCTATCTGAAGAATTTCTGATAGGAGATATCTTACATGTTTTCCACATGTATAATTTTGTAACTCCTATTAGCAAATGAAACATGTGTAATGGTGAATAATTATTCACCATGTGGTATTACTGATAAGTAATACCATAAAATTTTCCAGTCTCCTGTTTTTATAAATAATTACTCTGCAGAAAGTATTTTCCAGTATTTTCAACTCTTATGCACACCCCACATAAATACATCGACATAGTTTTGGAATACTGGAATACGCAGATGTGCTTCACAAGGACACAAGTTAGATTTTAACCCTATCTATGTAATATATATACACACACACACATATTGAATAGTTTATACACATACACTTGTGTGTGGGAATATATATATATATATATCATCATCATCATCATCCTCATCATCATCATTTAATGTTCATCTTCCCTCCTGGCATGGGTTGGATAGTTTGACAGGATCTGGGGAGTCACAGGACAGCATCGTGTTCCTTATCAGCTTTGGCATGGTTTCTCTGGCTGGATGCCCTTCTCAATGCCAATCACTTTACAGTATGCACTGGGTGCTTTTTTTTTGTGCCACCACCACTATTGAGGATGCCTTGCAAGTTGCAAGATAAGAAAGAACAAATAAAGGGAGAAAGAAGAAAAGCGAAAAATCCTCTTGACTAAGTGGGGGACTATTTGAAAGGGTAGAGAAATGATTTAATGCTAAGGGCAAGCTTATGTGTTGCTGGTATATGGGGATAGGGCCATTGCTGGTGATGTGATATTGAAGGATATAAATCTGAAAAGTTTAATATGAAATGAAAGAACCTGATTCCTTTTCATCCACTTCTAAAGATCCTCAAGAGGGTCCCTGGGTGTAAACTATAATGTAGAGGAGGAAAGGATGCCAACTAACAAGGATGTTGTAGCTGTATATATATATATATATATATATATATATATATATATGTAGAAGGTTGAAAAGTAACACATGAGTTGATGTGTGTAAGGAAAATAAAGCAAGGTAGAAAATGCTAAAATAATTTAATCATGAAATACATTCTGTGATGGTTAGTACCAGTTTCAGTCTTTTTGACTTTTTCAACTAAGAGTAAAACAAAGGTGGATATTAATTAAGAAGAAAAACAATTAAATTGGAAAATGGAGACGTAATCACACCAACATCAATTGTGAAGCGATGGTGGGGGGACAAACACAGAGACACAAATACATCCATATATATATATATATATATATATATATATATATATAATAACATAAATAATATATAAATATATGCATATATCCATACATATATGTACATACCTACATCTGTATGTATACATACATGCATATATGGGTACAGGACATCACAAAAAACGTTAAACACAATGAGAAACGAAAACATAAAGATGAAGACAGAAAACGAACTTGTTTTTGAACAACGAAAAAAACAAACAGTGAAACGCGACATGCATCATAAAGAATATTTCCCTTCTTCAGTTGTCCTTGTTCCATCTACTCCATGTTTCGAAATATGTGTGTATGTGCAAGAGAGACGACTAAGCTGGAATGGTCATGTGTTGCGAATGAATGAGGACGGCTGTGTGAAAAAGTGTCACATACTAGCAGTTGAGGGAACCTGTAAAAGAGGTAGACCCAGGAAAACCTGGGATGAGGTAGTGAAGCACGACTTTCGAACATTGGGCCTTACTGAGGTAATGACTAGTGACCGAGACCTTTGGAGATATGCTGTGCTTGAGAAGACCCGACAAGCCCATGGCCTATGTCAGTGGGTGTAACCAACCCATTTATGAATAACCCTCATTCATTGGGCAATAAACCTTGCTTGTGAAGACTTATTGAGGCAAGTGAAATCAAAATCAAAATTGCTGACGTGGCCGATGACAGTACTGCCTGATTGGTACTTGTGCCAGTGAAACGCTAAAAGCACATCCGAATGTGATGTGTAACCGGCCCACTTATGAGTACCCCTCATTCATTGGACAAACTTTGCTTGCGAAGATCTATTGAGAGTAGTGTAAACAAATCAAAATCGCTGACATGGCCGATGACAGTACCACCTGTTTGGCACTCGTGCCAATGGAACATTAAAAGCATATCTTAGCGTGATCGTTGCCAGGGCCATGAATTGGCTCCCATGCCAATGAAACGTGAAAAGCACCATTTGAGCATGATCGTTGCCAGTGTCGCCGTACCGGCACGTGAAAAGCAACATTCGAGCGTGGTCATTGCTAGTGCTACTGGACTGGCTCCCATGCAGGTAGCATGTAAAAACACCTTTTGAATGAGGTCGTTGCCAGGACTGCCTGACTGGCCCTCATGCCGATGGCACGTAAAAGCACCCACTACACTCTCAGAGTAGTTGGCATTAAGAAGGACATCCAGCTGTAGAAACTTTGCCAGATCAGATTGAGCCTGGTGCAACCTCTGGTTCACCAGTCCTCGGTCAATCTGTCCAACCCATGCCAGCATGGAAAGCAGACGTTAAGCGATGATGATGATGATAATGATGATGATGACAATGATATATATATATATATATATATATATATATATATATATATACATACGATGGGCTTCCTACAGTTTTCACCTACCAAATCCACTCACAAGTCCTTAGTCAGCCTGAGGTTATAGTAAAAGACACTTGCCCATATATATATACATATGTGTGTGTGTGTGTATTTGTGTGTATGTGTCTGTCACCTCCACCATCACTTGATAACTGATGTTGGTGTGTTTATGTCTGTGTAACTTAGCAGTTCGACAAAGAGACTGATAGAATAAGTACTAGGCTTACAAAGAATAAGTCCTGGGGGATGATTTGTTCGACTGAAGGTGGTGCTCCAGCATGGCTGCAGTCAAGTGACTGAAACAAATAAAAGAATATATATATATATATATATATATATATTGATAGAAAGACCAACAAAAGAAAGAGACCTCGATATAATGTAAATAGAGGAATTTATCTGTAAAAATATGTGACACTTATTCGGTAGCCATTCCCACCCTGGCATCCAAAACTCGGAGTTTTATCATGGCTACTGAATATGTGTCACATATTTTTACAGATATATATATATATATATATATATATATATATAAGTGAAGATGATCAATTTGTTAATAATAAGCAGTTATTAACTTCCTTATCACTATTTTCTTTTCTTCTTTTAAATGGATATAAACTATACACTTAATATATACCTATTGTTTTAAGGGAATTTCATTCCATAAAATACTAGGTATTGAACCAGTATTTCCTTGGATACAACCATCCCTTCATGAGGTCAACATAGCTTCTAATTAAATTATATGTATATGTATATATATATATATATATATATATATATATATATATATATATACACACACATACATATTTATAGATAGATAAATAGATAGAAAGATAGATAGATAGACAGACAGACAGACAGACAAATAGATAGATAGATAAAGATAGATATGGCTGGTCTATGGGGTTATCCTGGGTTTTCATGTCAATAAAGTGTTTAGCTTTACAGCGTTTCCTCAGACCCTAAAACCCATTGGCCTATGGCTGCTCTAGCATGTGGCCTTTCCAGAGAGGCCATAGGCCAATGGTTTATAGGGTCTAAAGAAACACTTTATGGACGTGAAACCCAAGGTAACCCCATAGACCGGCCATATCTATCTTTATCTATATACTCTACTGCTCTACAACTTCGATGTGCTTCTATTTTGGATTTATGATTTACTGAAGATATACATACATACATACGAAATTCTAGGCCTTTGAGTCACTGATGTTACTTCATGACTATAAATAGAATATATATATATGTGTGCGTGTGGGTACGAATACACAAACACACCGTGTTTATTCTCTGACGACATATATCATTATCGTGTTTTATTTTATATATTGAATATGGGATAAAAAAAAACTACTGAATGGTGAAAGATTGACTTTTTTTTACCATGGTAACATCTAAAAACCCTCCTATATAGATAGGTAATCAGATTGCACAATCATGTGTTATAGCCTATAAATAAACTCTTCTGTATTGAAGTTAGGAAAACTAACGCCTCTGCGTTATTTACGTTTTGTAGTTTGGCTGGAAGACTTGTCAAGAAGGGGGTTTGAGAAGCACCTGGGTCCCCTTCTCTCCATTTAGTTTGAATTGACTGGAAAGAAAAAAAAAAGTAGTTGTTGGAAAGGAAACTGACAACTTCCACCGAAGAAAAAAAAATCTATTTTACGTCATACATCTGGACGTGGTGTCTTGTTTAATTTATTGTGTATATAATTTTTCATAATAACATGTCTGCTTCAGCGGAATCTCCTCCAGCAGTATTGGGATTTTATGGTGATAACAAGTCCCAGGATGTTTCATTACCTCTCACACCTACTACAGATAATGCATGGAATAAGAAATCTCCATGGGGAAAAGCTTCGAATTCGTGGCAGCAACCATGTAACTTGACTGAAGTTATGAGTGAGCAACTAGCTTTAGAGCTGAGCCAAACAGATGTTAACACGTAAGTGAACTCCCCGACTTCTAATAATTTTTATAAATTATTTTAACGGTGTATAACATCAAGTACTTTGATTGGAAAGCAGATAGCGTAATTTTTTAAAGTAATAATTAGGACAGAATTGACACCACTATTATATTTGCTGTTGTTTAACTTCATGCCAGCACTGCTTGGGCATGTGTTTAATCAAAGAAATTCTAGCAGAAATCACTCCGTCTTTTTATATATGTTTATATTCAGGACTATATTCACCAATGTGTTTCCTTTTAAATGTTGTTTGGTCTAGGTTAAAGAAAGTTTGGCTACTCTTTCTAGGAGATTGAGCAACTTCAAAGAAGCACCCTCGTTTATGGTTAATTAAAACAAAACTAACAAATAATTGTTCTATTTACAACTATCTCATACTTCTAAATCAAACATTATAATTAGCTTTCAAGGTAGAAGTATTTCTTATCAATATTTATTATTAGAGAGTTAGTACCCATGTGGGTGTTCTATTTTAACTAAAGTACATGACAAACAATACTTTCATTATTGAAGCCATCTGTAACGGCATTATTTTCATGTACACACGATACCATGCCAAATATATTGTATTTTTATGTCATAAACTACATATATAAACAGTACTATATGTTTAAATAGCGTTATTAATAGGAGAAATAAAATTAGCGAAAATCTGTCCACTGAGTGGAAAACTTATTACGTTTATTTTTTTTTTTTTTTTTACATCCGTTTCGTGAGGCGTGTGTAAAAGATATATCAGAGATGGGTACAGTTAACATTTCGAACTTTAATTTTTGTAGTTTAGGACACTAAAATAATATTGTGAGAAAATGTTGATTGATAATTTTTTACGACGTTAAAATAACAATGTGGGAGAACAGGATTGTTAGAGTAGTGAGTGACAGTTAAAGCCATGATGAAATGCTTTGCACTGTTTGATTACGTCCCTTTGTGCTCTGAGTTCAAATCCCACCGAAGTCAGCTTAGTATTTCATCCTTCGTTTATAAAATCAAGTACTGTTCTCTATCCTAAGGGCTTTTTGCCTATGATAAAAATCATTATTGTTTGGAAAATGCCTTTCAGTATTTATTCGGCTCTTTATATTCTGTGTTCAAATTCCACTGAGGTCGACTAGGACTTTCCATCAATCAAATACTAGAGTCGACGGTATCGATTCAGCCCCTTCCCTCAAAATAGCTAGCCTTGTGCTTAGGTCAGAAACAATTATTATTATCAGGGTGGTGAGTTGGCAGCTCAAGAAATATATGACAGTCAAAGCTAATACATTAACGAGTTTAAGAAGTTTGCTTTGCAACCTCATCATTCTGCTGTGCCACATTTCGGAATTGGTTCTTTTACCATTTCTTTGAGTCAACCAAGAAAGATAAAATTTGTTAGATTAGAAAGTTTTTGATCAGAGATGTTAGTGATGTAAAAACCCTTAACATAAGGCGACGAGGATATAAACAATTCACGCAGACAACGTTGAAAAAAACATTTTTTTCATGAGAAAATAAACAATTCACATGGATGATGTTGAAAAGTTTTTCACGTGGTGAGATTAAAAACTTGACAGAGGAGTAACAATTTTTGTTGTACATATTTAATGAAAAGTCCATAAAATTATGGAGAAAACTTGTTAGAGGGTCTAGTTGAGTTGCAAATAAATGTTACAGCAACAGATGTTACAACTAATGAATTATTTGCGAGATTTGGCATCCCAGACATAATTGTATCTGATAATGGAACACAATTTGTGTTCAGTGACTTTAGAAAATTCTACGAATGTTCATGGTAGAACATAAAATGATAGTGCCTTACCGTCCTACATCAAATGGACAAGCAGAGTGTTTTGTGGACATTTTTAAAAGAACCTTGAGAAAAGCAAACAAGGAAGTCACAGATGAAGTCGTTCTGCAGCAATTCCTAAGGGTATACAGGGTGACACC
Organism: Octopus bimaculoides; assembly: GCF_046866305.1. NCBI lineage: Eukaryota > Metazoa > Mollusca > Cephalopoda > Octopoda > Octopodidae > Octopus > Octopus bimaculoides. Next base: position 99,286,797 of record NC_142930.1, on the reverse strand, counting down.
AAACCCCCAATAGACCAGTAGGAAGCTCACCAGCAGAATTGATGTTCGCAAGGAAGGTGAAATCAGTTTTTGATAAACTGTTACCTGGCGAGGAAAGAAAAAGTACCAGGAAAGACAATCCAAAATTTTTCCAAATTGGTAATAAGGTGTACATGAGGTCGTATAAAAATGGAAAACAGAAGTGAGAAGAAGGCAAAATTACAAAGTACATAGGAAAAATTATGTATGGAATTAAAAGCAGAAAAGGTACTGAAAAAAGACACAAAAACCAATTGAAGAAGAGATTCATAGAAAATGAACCAAACAGAATAGAAGAACCTATGAAATGGCTGTATGACACATTCCAGGTACCAACACCATTATAGGTGGTTGAACCCATGTGTACAAGTGGAAGAAAAAGAACAATACAGAGTTCCTACACATAGATGCCAAAAGAAGAAATGTTAAGTTTTTTTTTGGGGTGGGGAACGCTAAAAAGGGAGGAGGAAGAATAAAGTAAATTAAAAATTACTTGCTTCTGAAAGGAAAAAAAAAAACTAAAAGGGAGATGTAGTGAAAATGGTACTCCCCTTCCCATATGATAAAGTGGTATGAACCAGCTACTATAAAGTCAGACAGTCAGTTGTTGTAGGAGGTCAGTAGTAGTAGTCATATGAGTTCTCAGTTGGAGTTAGTGTCAATTACATGTTATATACAAGTTCGAGTTACCGTCTAGGTAGACGTTTCAAAATCATTGGCTTGCAGAGCTATCTGCGATAGACAAGTCAAAGATCATAAGATGCAGGATACCACCACAGCATAATAGTAGTGACAAGAATATTACAATGTTGTCAATAATATACAAGTGGATGAGGATCCACATTATAACAATGACAAAAGTTGCTGATGAGAGTATGAAGATTTTATTAAAAATGTGAAAATAACAGGAAAATAAAAAAAAATTTATCACTCCCTAATTATTATACAAGTTTGATTGTTTTTAATATGCACAATATATTGTAGTCAATGATTCACTTGTTATTTTACATCATGCTTTTTCTACTATAAATACTCCGTCTAATTTCACAAATGTTGTATATTTAATTCAATACTACCAAAATATATGCATATTCACATGTGCCCATGTGTGAATATGTAGGTTATCTACAATTTTTAAAGGTTTTCAAGGGACAATGGGTTTAGTTTATGCAAAAGCTACACATTTACAACATATTTGACACTTCTATCTGAAAGTTACAAATATACACAATAAGCATTATTATTCACATTCACTGCAAAAGTTCCTGATGATCAATGTTTCTTGTATAAACATAAGAAAGCACCAACACACTTTGATCTGAATTTTCATTCTGTAATTTCAAATTATTTGTTCTCTGTTTTTTTAGATCAAAAATTACGCACATGCAGTGTTGTAAGTAATTAGGCTAAAGTTGAATACTTGATACCTGTCATTAAGTTGAATATAAGACATGAAAGTAGAAAATATGAAGTAGAATAATTAATCATGGAATAAGTGTAAATACATTTAGTGTATTAAATATATATTAATGACACATAGTGTATTATGTATATATATTGTAATCAAGAAAAGGAGAAAGTTTGGTCACCAGAATTTATAAACATAAGAATACTTGTTCAGCATTTTGAGATTGATAAGACAGCAGAATGTACTTTAGATTATAAAAAATAAGCAGAATGACTTCAGCTTGTGTCAAATAATTTTAGTTTGTGTTAAATGATTTAGAAAGTAAGTCATATAAAAAAGAACAAATTTCAGAGCTTTAAGTGGTTAAGTGTTGCTTATAAAAAAGCATATATACAAATACACATAGCATATTATATATATTGATGCTTGAGTTGTTTGAAGGACAATTTTATATATTTTGCACTACAAATATTTTTTTAACTAGATATTGGCTCAGTATAGGTGAGGAGTATAGTCAAATGAGTTGATTACAGTATAGTACTTAGCTTATTTCATTAACCTAAAAGTGAAGAAAAGCAAAGTTGACACTGACTTGATTTGATCACAAAATACTACTGAGCATTTTATACCATTTCTATGAAATCATTGTCCTTTTTGTCAACTTAATACTCTTCATAATAGTGTAAACCTGCTTTAAAATATTTATTCATTATGAAAATTACTTGCCATTAAATATACTTCTTCATGTCTATGATATTTAGACACGTTCAGCAATTTAATATGATGTTTTTTTTCTCTCTTTACTCTCCAGTGATTTTGATGAGTGTCTGGTTAATTTTATGGCCTCTAGTGCATGCGGCTCTGATGCACAATCTGACAAAGAAATTCAAGAGGCTAATGATGAGCTGTTAGCAAAGATACTACAACAGCAGCTAGATGAAGAGGATAACAAGCAAATTAAGTTAGAAGAAAGGAAATACAATGGTAACAATAAAGGTAGTATGTCCTTCATAATTAGTTCTATTTCTAAAATGTATATACTGTTAACTGAGTTAACTATGAGTTTTGTAATCTCTTCTATTTTTCCACCTTTATGCTTCTCTCAGCATATGAGCTCCTAATTATCTCTGTTTCTAAGCTGGTTGGAATGTTGAGAAATGTACTTTGTGCTATTTGTTCTGGCTCTTTATCTCCTGAGTTCAAATCAAGATCAGTTTCATCTTTCATCATTTTGAGATTGATAAAATAAAGTACCATTTAAGTACTGGGGTTGTTGGTACTCATTAACTTCTTCCTCTCAAAAATTGCTGGCCTTGTATCTAAATTAGGAACCTTAATCTTTTTCTCCCTCTCCCTCTTTAGTAAAATTTCTTGCTTTGTGCCTGGCTCAGTCTCGGTGAGGCAGGCATCCACATATTCCCATTTGACAGTTTTGCTCAGAATTTATTTTTGGTTTTAAAACAACACTGAAAACCCAAACCCAGTGATAATGAGAAGGAGACAGGAAGAGACACCCCACACATTTTCTACACATACAAGTTGCATTTAACTGGTTGTGATTACTCCAAATTTCTAGTGTTTTTACAAACCTTGTGGACAACTGCAGTTTCTCTTCCATATTCTTTGGGGGTGCATGTACACCAGTTTGACAATTCATAGATTAAACCATAAGATAAAAAAATGAAATCAAAAGAAACTTACCTTGCTGGTTTAGAAATGAATGAACATCTTAGATAATGAAGTCTGAGATACACTATCTGGCCCTATTCCCCAACTGGAATAATCAGAGCCGGAATACTTTTGGTCATAGGGCTGCTCAATCAACTCTGACTTAGGGCTATAGTAACATCATCTGCAAACTATCTGAATCCAGTTGAAATTTTTATTAATTTTCCATTTTTTTTTCTCTTTGCAGTTTCTATATCGTATGAAAAGTATTGCACAACACCTTTATCTGGTTATGAGGAATTTTATGATTTCTCAGATGATGATGAGAATAATAATAATGATGATTTCGGTGGCCGTAAAAAGACTGAATGGGGTAAGAGTGTTTTTAAAATTAGTTTCCTGTGTTTGAACATTGTTCTGTTGGCTCAGTAGTTTCATAATGTTTTTTTTTTTCAATATTTATTTTTATATTCTTTTAAAATCAGTAGATGGTGAATAATAGCATTGCTGGTTACACGTTTCCAATGGGCCAGTACTAGATCACTGCATTTCTAATGGTGAGAACGACAAGGGAGTGTCTCTAATTTAGCAAAGAACAAATATCTCAAGGGTTTTGTTCCTATCACACTAACTTCTCAATATTCTCACCAATCTTTATATCTTTCACCAATGAATATGAGCGAAAGATAAACATACAAGACAGTAGTTTGGTTGAGTCATTAGAGTATTGGAAAAAATGCCTAGCAGTATTTGTTCTTGCTTTCTCTGATCTGAGTTCAAATCCTGCTAAGGTCAACTTTGATTTTCATCCTTAAGGGGTCAGTAAAATATAGTTCTAGAACTGTTGGTGTTATATGAAATGGTTTGCAGTGTTTGTTCTGACTCTTTACCTTTTAAATTCTTGGGTAGTATATATAATCAGTTGCTCAGTATAATGCCACCATGTAATTATTTACATGCTTCTCATGTAAATTATTATTATTATTAAGATTATTTACATGCTTCTCATCATTTGGGGTCATTGAGAAAAATAAAGGTTTGTGAGTACAGTAATCCCTCGCCATATTGTGGTTCACCTATCACTGCTTATTATTTAAGCTTACGTCGATTCCTCCATGGTGTTGTTTTGCATTTATAATAAAATAAATATATACAAATTATAAAAATAATAAAAAAAACACACAGTTACTGTTTCTACTGCGCGGATTTTCACCTATTTATTTTTAGTCGAGGAATTACTGTACTACCTTTCCCCTCTCTGACTGGACAGAAATATACACCATGAATGCATACACATTTAACATTGGCTAAAACTAGAAAATGGATGCCTCAGCATGAACATAATGCTAATAATTGAAACTGGTAAAATATAAAAGAATATGTAACTTATGACATATGAACAGTTTATGCTGGGAAAATACTTTTCAATAAGTTTAGCTGAATTTGCATTCATGTCCATTTTCTCTGAACTTTTTTTTTTTATGCTAGTGGTTTGTTCATCATCATTATTTCTGATGTCCTAGAATAAATTTATTTTTAAAAAAGAGGTATCTTAGTGATTTATTAGTGTGCTACTAATGATAGCAAATATATTTGAAATCTTTGTAGAGTAGTAAAAAGCAGAAAAGTATAAATTTCGATTATGACTCATTTAGTTAATATTGATTCATAATTAAACTGGGAATCATGGGAAATTTATATTATTTCCTGCTTTTTATAATTCTGTTGCTCTCAACTATTATTTTAGTCAGTTTTGTATATACATATAAGTTTAACATCTGTGAAATTTATACTTTTTCTAATTCTAAATGTTATTGCTAATTTTTGCCAATCTTACATATTAAAACTGAAAATGTCTGTTTGTGTGTGTATCGGTATGTCCTCGTTTTGCGCCAAAACGGCTCGACCGATTTTACTTAAACTTCACATGCACATTGCCTATGTGTCTGGGGAGGTTTTAAGTATAAATTGATTTCAAAAGAATGTTCGGGTAAATGGCGGGAGGAATAACATTTGGGTGTGAGTGAATGGTGGGAGTAATGATTTTTAAGCTTCCAAGAGAAATAACCCATTCCCTCCTGGAAATAACCTCCAAGGGAAATAACCCATTCATTTTCAGTATGCTTATTTCTTAGTATTTGAACTATTTTAGTTATTTTCTCAATTTATCCAATACAACGCTTAAACAAGTAAATAGTATTCTCCTAAACAATAGATCCACTTATTTCGGTTAGTGACTTATTTGCGCTGCTGAGGGTAATATTCTCTGGGAACGCACAAAACCTTTTTTCACAGTTAATTACTTTGAATTGTTATCATCTTATATCTGATTTAGTATACATACCTTATTAGTATTTCCTCCTAAAATCTATATACTCTGGGAACATATTAAAGCCCTTTTCAGGGGTACTTTATTTGAATTCTTACTATAGGTTAATTAATTTCATGTTAGTACATAACTGACTTCACAATTTGGGTATTCATAACTTACTGGGAATTCCTAAAAACAAGATCCTTTGTAAGACAGTTTGGTATTCTCTGTAAATGCACAAAAAACATTTTAAGGGCTACATACTTTGCATTGTTGTTACTGGATTAGCAAAACAATTATGAGAATGGAACCAAGGGATAAGCCTGCTTTCCTGGGAATTATTGGGTATGTCAGCTACTATATATATATATATATATATATATATATATATATATATGCTTATTATAGCCTCAAGCCAACCAAAACCTTGTGAATGGATTTCGTACTTGGAAACTGAAAGAAGACTATTGTATATATATATATGTGTTTATTTGTGCATGTGTCTTGTGTTTGTACCCCCGCCATTGCTTCACAACTGATGTTGCTGTGTTTACATTCCCGCAACTTAGCAGAATGAGTACTAGGCAGAATGTGTAAAGGAGTACTAGACAGAATGAGTAAAGGAGTACTAGACAGAATGAGTAAAGGAGTACTAGACAGAATGAGTAAAGGAGTACTAGACAGAATGAGTAAAGGAGTACTAGGCAGAATGTGTAAAGGAGTACTAGGCAGAATGTGTAAAGGAGTACTAGGCAGAATGAGTAAAGGCGGCAAGCTGGCTGAAACGTTAGCACGCTGGATGAAATGCTTAGCGGTATTCCGTCTGTCTTTACGTTCTGAGTTCAAATTCCGCCGAGGTCGACTTTGCCTTTCATCCTTTCGGAGTTGATAAATTAAGTATCAGTGATGCACTGCGGTCGATGTAATCGACTTAATCCCTTTGTCTGTCCTTGTTTGTCCCCTCTATGTTTAGCCCCTTGTGGGCAATAAAGAAATAACAATGAGTACTAGGCTTACAAAGAATAAATCCTGTAGTTGATTTCTTTGACCAACGGCGGTGCTTCAGCATGTCCGCAGTCACATGAATGAAAGAAGTAAAACAATAAAAATCTATGCCATTTTAATCCCGAATAAGGCCGGGTATCTCTGCTAGTTCTTTATAAATATGTAAATTTATTTCACCAATGTTTATTGCATTGTTATAGCTGTATCAGAGTTTAAAAATGCAGTGATAATTTAGCTCTTAAATGGTGTGGATATATTTTATGATACTTATATATCAGTTCAGTGCATAGAAATATTGATTCTGTGTCATTGTTGATCAATGTATGATACTTGAAGCAAAACATGGTATTGTTTAAATCAATATATGATACTGTTCAAAGTCTATGACTTAGTTTAAAACAGTATCTGATATAGTTGTATATATCACATGTATTTGTATGATATAGTTCAAACCAACATATGTAGGTCATAACAATGTATGGTAGAGTTCAAAGCAAGGATTTGTATTGTTCAAATCTGTTTTCACATTGTGAAATGAAACATAATTTCAAACTTTTAGTACTAAACCACAAATTTTGAAAAATTGCTTCCAGTACTTGACTGGGTCTCAAAGAGATGAACAGCAAAGTTGACTGAAGTCGGAGTTGAACTCAATGTAGGTGAATGTAATTAAATACTCTAGGATATTTTGTTGAATGCTCTATCAATTCTACTAAATACAGTAGTATATATTTTATGATGTAACCATAAAATATACAATACTGTAAGGGCAGCTCTTACAGTTAGCTGTTGTAGCTTGAAATTTCTTTTTCTGTTATTTTTATTTGTTTTTAAATGATTTAATTACTTCTGCTGATGAAATCATTAAAAAATTCTGTTGATTTTTAATTGCTTTAGAGATAACTCCTCCTGAGATTGGTCAAAGTGGCATCTCAGGGAAAGGTAAAAATATTACAACCAAACACGATGCTGTGATTTGTGGGCGGAAAAATGCATCAAAACTTATTGAGGTGAGGTATTATTTTTCAGTTCTGAGATAATTCTTCAATGATTATGTTCCTAACCCTGACAAACAAGGGGGTTCTTGCAACCCATTTGATAGCATGATGCTAGCGACTATCTCTAATTTTGTAATACAAATCTTTGTTTTAAACATTACATATTTAAATCTAAGCCATCCATTATTCTTTTATATAAAATTCTTTTGTTAAGTTACATTCCAAACACTATCATAATAATTAAAATTAATTAGCTAAATCCTTCAAACAGTTGATTATTTTCAAAATTGTAGAAAGTGTATTTAATTAGAATTGTTACCACACACATATTTTCAATGATATCATTTAATATATTGTCTTCAACATAGCTTGTATGTTCTGACATTGTTTCTTCTACTTAACTGTACTTTGTTAAATATTGTTTCAGTTTTCTGATAAGTCTGGTGATGGTGAAGGTATGAATTTAAAACTGCCAAACGATGTTTACAACCGGTTACGTGTGCACAGTTCTGCCATGAATAAACGTTTCAACAAAGTCCATGAAAAGAAAGAACATTCTACAGCTGTATGTAGCTTTTTTTTATTATTATTATTAAGGTGGTGAGCTGGCAGAATCGTTAGCACGCCATGCAAAATGCTTAGTGGCATTTCATCTGTCCTAATGTTTTGAGTTCAAATCCCGCCAAGGGCAGCTTTGCCTTTCATCCTTTCAGGGTCGATGAAATAAGCACCAGTTATACTCTAGGGTTCATGTAATCGACTAGCTCCCTCTCTCCCAAATTTCAAGCCTTGTGCCTATAGTAGAAAGAAGGATTATTATTATTTATTATTTGAATTTCTCAGTGCAAGATGTTTGTTAAGGTCACGAGATTTCAGAACAGTTCATAAGTGTGTGTGTGTGTATATATATATATATATATATATATATATATAATCATTTAGCATCTGTTGTCCATGTTGGCATGGGTTGAACGGTAAGCTGAGGGGCTGCACCAATTTGATTTGGCATGATTTCTATGGCTGGATGCCCTTCCTAATGCCAACCACTCCGAGAGTGTAATGGGTGCTTAGATATGCCACTGGCATGAGTGCCAGTGGTGTTACACCAGTATCTGCCACAATTATGATTTCACTTGGCTTGATAGGTCATCTTCTCAAGTACAGCATATTGCCAAAAACCTTGGTCACTTGTCATAACCTCTATGAGACCCAGCACTTGATAGGTGCTGTTTACATGTCACCAGCATGGGTACAGGTTACGCAACACTGGCATCGGCCACATTGCTTCTGTGAGGCCCAATGCTTGAAAGGTGCTTTTTACATGCACCTGGCATGGGTACCAGTTATGTGACACTAACAATGGCCACAACTATGATTTCACTTGGCTTGATGGGTCTTCTCAAGCACAGCATATCCCCAAAGGTCTCAGTCACTAGTCATTGCTAAGACCCATTCTGCATGCACTCATTCAACTTCTGAGTTGTGGAATTTTATTGAACAACAATTGACTCATTTGATTTGGTCATCAACTAAATCTGTTCTGAAGATCACCTCGCTGTCTTCCTCTGGCTGTGAATGGCAAGTGGTTGTCTGGTGCCTATGGTAAAAGAGGCTTTGTCGTGAACATGACTGGAAAGACTGAGGACAGATTTTTTTTCTTTGGCTAAGCAAGTTCCATTTGCTCTCCAGTAAATTTGCTGAAAGTTGTGTGAGAGTAATGCCCTAGCTAGATAAGCCAACATTCAGCATTTGTGTGTCGACTAGAGAATGGCAACTTGAAGAGGGCACTTATCCTTGGTAGCCAATGTAATCCTGAACTTAGGGACCTTGATTTGCCCTACATAGTGATGCTCTTTTTGGAACATTAACATACACCTGCAACATTGTATGCTATTACTTTCAGTTTATTTCACCCAGTTTCAGTGTAAACCTCCACATTTTTGTAAACTGCCCTTGTAATGTTCATTCATCTGCCATTTAGTGCTAATAAAAGAACTGATTATTCTTGTGGCAAGAACAGTTTGTTGGTAGAATTATGTTTTGAACAAAGTGCCTTGCAGTATTTAGTTGTAGCCCTTTGCATTCTGAAGTTAACTTAACCTTTCATTATTTATATAAAATATTGAGCAACGAAGCTCTGGGGTCACTGAAAACGAGTGTTCTCTCCCTACCAAAATTTCTAGCCTTGTACCTATATAAGAAATTGTTAGTGTAATATTAAGAAAGTGCAAAACTAAATACCTAGTGGTATTTAATTCTATCATTTTGCATTCTGAGTTTATATTCTATGGGGACTGACTTTAACTTTCATATTTCTGGGGTTAATAAAGTACTAGTCATTTCCTGAGTTTACTTTACAGCTCTGTAAATTGTTGCCTTGTGGCATATATTTGCCATTATTATTAGTTGTATTTTTATTTCTAAATTGCAGATAGAAGCTATTGATCATGATACACATCTCATTCTTTTCCAAATGATTAACAATGGCATTTTTGAGAAAAATCTAGGAATTATCTCTACTGGTAAAGAATCTATTGTCCTGTATTGTGATGCTGGAGAAAATCTGGCTTCATATATGGAAAGCAAGTTCACAAAAGATAATAATTTACCAATGTCTGGGTTAGTAACTCTTTGCTTTTTTTCTGATGCTGGCAAAATTACATTTGTTTTTGTGTTTTTTTGTGTAGTTGTTGTTTAGCCCCAGGTCAATTCTGATTGAAGGGACCTCTGATCTAAGGCATTTTAGTTGTGAACATCCTTGTCTTATAGATCTATCTATTGGAGATCTATCTAATGTGTCATTTCCTCTATTCATGATAGTGGGGCATAATTTGAAGGTTTGATTTCTAGTCAATTGAGTGACCTTGTGAAAGCTCCTTTATTCCTTTACAAGTATCGGGTTGTGATTTTATATATGTAGATGGTACTGGTGTTTTTATTGTATGTTGAATAGACCACATGCCCAGAGCCTGAGGATTGCTTGGAGGCACAAGGCATGTTATAAAAACCTACCAAGACCCTTGTATCCAATGCAAGAAATTTTCAGTAAACTATATATTTTCTGAGGTTAATAAAGTACTAATCATATCTTGAGTCAATTGTATGACATTCCAAAATTGTTGCCTTGTGACCTATATGTAATTTTACTTTCTGCAATTTTTCACTTTACATAAAATTCTCGGTTTGAAATGTTCAGTATAGTTACTCTTATGAGCCAACAGTCCGTTTGTGTCTAAGTTAGTGAAGCTGTTGTTATGGTTGAATATTTTGTTAGTATGTAGGTTAAAATAGTTATCAGTCAGTGATATCTTGTTAACATGTAGTTTAATGTAGCTGTTAGTGGGTATCAAGGTTGGTGTTGCTATTGTAGTGGGTGTCATCTTGTTAGATTGGAGGTGGTGCTATATTTTGTGTTGTGAATCTGTAGTAAGTTTTGTAACACTTTTGTGTAACCCAGTGAAGCAGCATGTTAAGAGAGAGATATAGATGGGTAGATTTGTTTAGAAAAATAAGACATGAAATCATATTTATCAGCAATAATCTTCAAAAGCTGCATATCATCAATATCTCCAAGTATATTTTATTGCTTAATCAGGGAGGGAAGGGCAGTGTTTGTTTTTTTCTTTTTCTTATCTTTTTCTTCTTCTCTGAGACTGGTGGACAGAAGGGAAGAAGTTATGCTCAACCCAGAACCCGGTTCAAATGCCTGCATCAGTGTGTTTCCACTAAAGGCACCTGAGAACCAATATCAGGTGTTAAACCAAGCGATTGTTCATGTTTACTAACCAAGTGGGCCACAGTGAGATTTGAACTCAAAGTTAGTTTTAATTTAGTTTTTAAAATAGATCACCACTGAAGTCAACTTTCTCTCAGTTGTGCTTTTTATCATGCTCTGTGATATATATATATATATATATATATTGAACGTGTTTATGACAGCATTGACCAGTTTAAATGTCATATATACATATGTAGTAGGCATAGTTAAGTAGGTTAAGTTTGCTTTGCAACCACTTGGTTTAGAGTTCTTTTGCACTGTATGGCACCTTGAGCAATTATCTTCTACTATAGCCTTAAGCAGAGAAATATCTTAGAAGTGAAATTTGTTCAGGCTCCACCTAAAGTTTTATAAAAGCCCCATTATATTGGGTTGTCCGGAAAGTTCATGCCGATTTATAGTAGCTTACCTTTCGACTTATTTGCCATGAAACCACCTCAATTCTGGGAAGAGGGTATTTTCAAGTTAAAGGAAAGATGGAGATACATTGTGCAACAAAATGATTCATATTTGGTTGATTAAAAATGTAATGGCAAGTATTTATTGAACTTTTTCTTTCCTTTAAAAATCGGCACAAACTTTCCAGACAACCTAATAATTATATATGTGCATGTATGTCAGTGTGTATGTGTGTGTTCAAATGTTGTTTATCATCACTCTGATAGTGTTTGAGCAAAAACGGTGACTCTTATTTACATCAGTTAGAAGCTGTGTTCCTTGTAACTTGGCTGTTTTGATTTTTGAAGACCAGTGAAATGAAAATACCTGTCTTTGAAAACAAGTAAAAATTGGCAAGGGGATAAGCATCTAGCTGTAGAATACTGTCTTGATAAGTCTCATTCAACCTATGTAGCTTGCCAAGGCTGACATAAAAGAACGATGATTATGATGATGCTATTTTTAGCTACAGGTATAATTGTTAGTCATAAGTATTAATGCTTTGTGATGAAATTGTGAGACTGCTGCTTATTGGAGGTTATTCAACGCTGTAAAAGGTCATCTTTGTTGGAACTTGGTGATAGTTTTAATGCTGATTGAATTTGTGCAAAATGAATATTGTTTTAATAATAAAAAAAAGTTAAATGTTCTTTCGTAAAGTTTTAAACATATAAATTAATTTGCTTCTCTAGAGATTCAGAGACGTGCCCTAAGGTGTGTGCCATTAAAGTATTTAAAACCTCATTGAGTAAATTCAAAAACCGAAAGCAATATTTTGTTGGTGACAGTCGGTTTAAGGACAATGCTATGCGAAGACAGAATCCACGTAAAGTGATAAGAAGTTGGTCGAAAAAGGAAGCTGCTAACTTACACAGGTATCATTGATTCTATATCTTTTTTTCATAGCACTCATACTTTACCAAAGTTAAAGGTGCTTGTTATATAATCATCTGTCAAACGTCATAACTATTTTTGATTGTTTGTAAATTTGAACAGTTAATTTGCTATAAAGGCCATGCAACAGTAAAAACTATTGCTCCAGTAAGTGTGCAGATTTGTAAAATCTGTCATGTAGTTGCTATAGAAAATTGAATGTAAAATTACAATTTTTCCTCTAAGTTGATCTTAATTTGTAATGAAACCTTGTGTGGGTCTTTGATGGAGTGGTAAAATAGACTAGTAAAGATGGGTCTATTTTACTACTCTGGCAAAGATTCACTCAAAGCTGTAGAACAGAACGGTTTTTGTTAGGGTTGTGGGTCGAAAAAGTGTTTGCTGTGGTTGTGGGATAGAACAGTCTTTATTGTGATTGTGGGATAGAACAACCTTTACTGTGGTTGTGGAATAGAACAATCTTTACTGTGGTTGTGGGATAGAACAACCATTATTGTGGTTGTGGGATAGAACAGCCTTTACTGTGGTTGTGGGATAGAACAGCTTTTACTTTGGTTGTAGGATAGAACAGTTGTTACTGTGGTTGTGAGATAGAACAGTCTTTACTGTGGTTGTGAGATAGAACAATCTTTACTGTGGTTGTGGGATAGAACAGTCTTTACTGTGGTTGTGGGATAGAACAGTCTTTACTGTGGTTGTGGGATAGAACAGTCTTTACTGTGGTTGTGGGATAGAACAGTCTTTACTGTGGTTGTGGGATAGAACAGTCTTTGTTTGGGTTGTGTGAAAGAAAAGTGCTTGCTAATGAAATGTTGCTCTTTGAATATGTTTTTTTTTTTAATTAAAAACCATGAGGTTGATGGGTGTTTGTTGAGTCTATGCCCTTCTGACTTCTGACAGTCATTAGAAAGTTGAAAATGCCTTTGGTTTTTCTCTTCAGATTAAGACGCTTTGGTATTCCATGTCCCACCCTAATTAGTTTGAAAAATCATGTCTTAGTCATGTCTTTTATTGGTCATGGTCACCAAGCTGCACCAAAACTAAGGGATGCAAACTTCACTACAGAGGAATTGAAAAGTGCTTTTCAACAAACAATTAAGGTATGGTTGTATGTTTATTCTAGTTTGTTTTGTTGCTGCTATTAATTTGTTTCATTAATTAAAACAGTAAATATGATTGAATTAAGGGTAACTGAATTGCAATGAATATGTAGCATACACAGCTCAAGCAGCACTGCACAGGTTCTAACATAGCACTGTTCGTGAATTACTTCGCCATGGTTAACAGTGAATATATAACCTTCGAGAACTCCTGTACCAAGTGACCTAGGCAGCAGCATTACAGCCACAACTTCGTACGACATGTACCGAACTGGCTCAGCATCATCACCACAACTTCTTGATACAGTATTTCTATTACCGTATACAATTGATTACGAACTGGTATTTCTCATTCCTGTGTCTGTGAACATTTGTCTAACTTTCTCATTATAGACTCTTTCACTGCCTTCTTCTTCATTGCTATTCTTATATGTACTTAACGCACACACATACATCATGTCTATATACACATACACTTTGTTCTCATAATGGCCTGTCTCTTATTCTGTATACATGACACAAGCACAGACACACATGTTAAGCTATCAATAAATCATCTCTCAAACTTTCTACTCAGTTGTGTCTCTCTCTTTCCAACTCGCACATTGCATGTATTATTAATACAGTTGTCTGAACGGAGTCGTTATCAGATGGTTTCCGCGCTTCACCACTACCATCGAAAAATACATTGCAGTTGTTAGCAGAAGTGAGGTCCATGTTCTAGATGAGCTACAAACCTACTTAATCACTGCTCTTTTTGCCCCTTTTATTAGAGAGATTTCTTTTTTTGAGGTGGTCATGAGTGGTTTGTAACATTTTTGATCCTATGTAGTTAGTACCAAACCTGGTCCTATGTCATCAACTCCTCCAAAACTGGTTGTATTAAAATGATCCACATTTAAATTGAAAGCTCAACCAAAGTTTTGTTAAACTACTCTGAAATCAAAATTTTGTGCAACAACTTTTTGTAAAGTTGTATTCAAAATACCAGCTTTTGGGTACATTTATCAGATGCACTCTATTGCAAAGGCCATGGGTATAGCTGTTCCTCCTCTGACTAAACGCATACATAGAGCTCACACATACACAGTGGAAGCTAAATAAAAGGTGTAATATTACTTATGGGAATAGAACATCCTTGTGTCTTCTGTAAATAATGTAGTGATGCTATATGTCACCAACATGACATCACAACATCAACCATCTGAATTATATTGAGTTGGAAAGAAAGTAATTTCGGTTTTTTAGTGTGAAATAAAAGCCATTTTTTTTTTTCACACAAAGAATGAACTTTAATCAATTATATATTTTCCATTTTGTTCGATGATCTTTTGCCATTTTTCTGGCAACTTCATGATTCTGCGTTCATAGAATTTCTGGTTCTTAGCCAAAAACTGAAACAAGTGTAATTTCAGGTCATCATCATTATTGAAAGTTTTACCATTCAAAGAATTTTGCAAACTTGGAAATAAACAGTAATCTGATGGTGCAAGATCAGGGCTATATAGTGGATGTGACATCACTTCCCAACCAAGCTTCAGTAATTTTTCATGAGTTGGCAAAGACGTGTGTGATCTAGCGTTGTCATGGTGGAATACGATTCCTTTACGATTTGCTAATTCTGGCCATTTTTCTCTGATTGTTTCCTCCAGTTTCATTAGCTGTTGACAGTAAACATCTGAAATGATCGTTTGGTTCCTTGGAAGCAGCTCAAAATACACAGCACTTTTGTAATCCCACCAAATTGACTGTGTGACCTTTTTTTGATGCAATTCAGGTTTCGATGTGGTTTGTGCTGGTTTGGACCATGATCGTTTTTGATTGATGTTATTGGAGACAATCCATTTTTCCTCACCAGTGATCATTTGTTTAAAAATAAATTGATTTCATTGTGTTTGAGATGTATATCACAAATAGTGATTTATTGTGTTAAGTGACTCTCTTTCAATTTATGTGGAACCCAAATATTAAACTTCTTAATGAGTCTAAGACATTTTAAGTAATTTTCGATTGTTGTGTGTGACACATTTAACCTCTCTGCAATCTCTCGCACAATTATATGACAATCAGATTCACTTATGGCTTTGATTCAATCATCATCAACTTCAGTAGGTCGACCAAAACATTCCTTGTCTTTGAGTGAAAAAATCTCCAGAACAGAATTTTTAAAACCATTTGTGACATGTGCGTTCTGTTAAGTAATCAACACCATAAACTTCACATATCTCTTTGTGAGCCTCAACATCTTTCTTGCCTTTATGGAAATAAAAAAGCAAAATATAGTGAAAATGTTCGCTTTTACACTCCATGTTAAAATTGACACTGAACTAACAGCTGTAAACAAAATTATGTGCAATTTGCTTCTAAAGTAAGCTAAAAGTAATGGCTATCAAATGTCAAAAGAAAAAAAAAATCACAACATTGACAAAAGTCATTCAAAAAATTTGTAACTCTATCTGTTTGCAAAAAACGAAATTACTTTCTTGCGAACCCAATAAGTTGTAACAAGCTAGAATTCCTCAGAGAACTTGGTCTACACAGTATGAAGACATGGTTATATATATACTGAAGGCTAAAAAGTTTCAACATCACCTATAGGAATCAAGCCTTGTGTTTACTGTAAACTGTAGAGCCATGTTGATCTATTAACATCCACTTTCCATGCTGGCATGGATTAGATGGTTAGACTGGAACTGGTAAGCTGGAGGGCTCCATCAGGTTCCAATCTGATTTGGCACGGTTTCTATGACTGGATGCCCTTCCTAATGCCAACCACTCCAAGAGTGCAGTGGGTGCTTTTTACATGCCTCCGTGCCATATCTTCAATTATGAATGCTATATTTAAAACTGTCTGTAGTAAAATGAGTCTTGTAAGATAAAGTTGATAACTTAAGTGTGATTTCTTCAGTGAAATATTACTTTACTTCTCTCTTTTCTCAGATCTTAAGAGATATGTATCACAAGTGTAATTTAGTCCATGCTGATCTCAGTGAATATAATTTGTTGTGGCATGACAACATTGTGTGGGTAATAGACGTTAGCCAGTCTGTTGAGCTCAGCCATCCTTCAGCAATGGAATTTCTTCTGCGAGATTGCTTCAACATTTGTAAAGTAAGTATAAAATTTTATCTGCTTGAATTTTGCTCATCTTACAGGGGATATCATGCAACAAACGAACCAAACATTTAATAACGTTGACAAATTTAAGCAAGTGTGTATGATGTAGGGAAAATATGAGTATGGAATTTGCAAAGTACATGGTGTTGTCTCAACCGTTTTGATACCAATTCATTGGAGACCATCCTTCGTTCTAAATTTCCTGTTTCAAAGTGATTTAAATTAAAACCGTCCATTGAAATTTCCTGGTAATTTATGTTTTAAACACCAGATAATTTATAACAAAATTCTTCATTATTTTTTAACATTTATTGAAACAAATGCAGTGTATTTCAATAGAGAAAAAATAACAACAATAGAAAAAGGGCCAAACAGTTCTCCCTGGTAAAAGGCTTTGCTTTAAACACTAATATTCTAATCTCCCAAATAGCATCTAAACTTGCAGACAGTTTCTAACTTCAGTAAATGATTTTTGCCAATGCACCTTATTGTAAGTTTCCTCAAACTTTATTCAAACTGCACTACTTCTTACATTTTCCATTCTACTCTATAAATATCTACAGATGTGATGTTATTGTTTTCAGTCTTTAATATTATTAGTTCCACCATTATTGCAGTGGGGTCATTAGAGAGGAAATATAATAATGTATACAAATGCTATATGTAGGAGGTTTGTGTTACAAGTTTGATGCAGAGAGTGTGAGGGATCTATTGCAACAGGAGAAGGATGAATGAACGTAGTCAGCTGGACACAATACAAGATGAATGAGGGCAGCTGAGTGGAAAAAGTAACAGCATTGAAAGGTCTGATCAATGGATACACTAACAATGACTTCACTAGCGCATAAATGGACAGTATATGTTGACAGAATATGATATAATGGTAGTTATAATGAAGGTGCATGGCTCATTAGTTAATGTCAGGTTCACAATCATGAGGTAGTGAGTTCGATTCCTGGACCAGGCTGTGTGTTGTGTTATTGAGCAAGATACTTTATTTCACATTGCTCCAGTTCACTCAGCCAAACTATATCAGCATTTGATTTTCCCTTGGATAACATCAGTAGCATGGAGAAGAGAAGCTGGAATGCATGGGCAACTGCTGGTCTTCCATAAACAACCTTGCCTGGACTTGTGCCTCAGAGGGTAACTTTCTTGGTGCAATCCCATGAACCAAAGGGGGTCTTCATTCAGTCCCTTAGCCATGGTTATGCCCTGTAATATAATATTTTTGTATGGTAATGTTGGGTTCTGTGACTAGTGGATTCTCCATAGAAGAAGTTTTTGAAAAATTAGCAGTAGCTGTGTTGGAGCTGAGTGGTTTAATTCTTTAGCGTTTAGATTTCTTTGTCAAATGTAATGCTTATTTATTCACATTGTTTTGAATTAATCACATTATCCTGTAGCTTCAAGATTTCAATGGTGTGTTTGTATATTTTTAGAATGACATTGTAGGGTAGGTGTGAGAGGTTGGATCTGGTCAGTTTTAACATAAAACAGGTAAAATATTTGGGATGGATATGGCTGGATTAAATGGTAAAGCTACAGGTGAAATTTCTTATCAGTAGTTCTTTTGCTGAACTTGAAAAATATTGACATTTTCTAACATTTCTTTTTCAGTTCTTTGAAAGCAATAATGTACCAGATATTCCCACTCCTGAAGAACTTTTCAATAGTGTCACAGATCTTCATTTTGAAGGCAAAGGTTCACTTTTTCTACATGCTGTAAGTTATCCACAAAGATTTAGTTCTATTTTTCATTTAAAACAATTAGAGCCAGTGATTTTTTTCAGTTTGTGGTGATGCTAATGGTGGGAGTTCATACACAAAGACATTATTAGAGATAGTTAAAAATTTTCTACTGCCAGGAATGTTAGCATTTCTTGATGTACATGGGTGGCTGAATTTAATGTCAGCCAAAATAGTTTGAAGTATTTAGTTACATCCCTTTATGTTCTCAATTCCAACTAGCGCTACTTTCATTTTTCTACTTTCTGGGTAGATATTCCAATAGATAAGGAACTGTTGCAGTTATTTTATTAAATCTTCCTAATTCAGTATTTAAAAAATCAATTGTAGTACATACATAGTGTGTAATTATTATGAATTTGTTAAGCTGTTGCTCGTCCTACCTGTTTATTCAAGTAGAAACTATCCTATGTAAATTGTTTATTGATAACCATTGATCAGATGATCCTAACAGTTAAATGTCAATTCTGAAGGAATTCACTGTTTGTTTTTTCACAGGTTCAACGTTTTGACAAAGATAAGAAGGAAAAATTTAGAGCGTGTAAAGATTCTGAGAATTATGCTTTTGATTATTTTTTTGAAAATTCTGTTCCTGGATTAACAGAACCAGATGATGAAGAGAATTTGAACAGTGAAGATGCTGATTCAAGTTAATTCATGTCATATTTGAGTAAATATGCTGTTCTTCTTTGAAAGACTATCTTCTCCTGTTTCTAACTTCCTTTTGCTTTATCAAGCTTTCATTCTTCCCCACCGTCAGGTCTTTAATATTCCTCATTTATATGCATTATTATGCAGATTATTCTTTCCTTATATTTATGTCCAGATTGTCTCCTGTGATTATATATTTAATGAAATGCTAGAATCCAAGGAGACTAATATTTGACTGTGTTAGCAAAAGCATCAATTCAACAAAAATTTATGAAACAGACTGTCTATTGTGAGTGGGAGATAATTATATTTCAAGTCAGGGCCCATCGTCAGAAGGAAAATATAAAATACACACCATCTTTGACAGTGTAAGGTCCCTTTGCATTTTCTTCTTGTGGCACACAATCATATTCTGTTTTGTGAACTTTATTTTGCTGAATAAGAATTTTGTTTAAATTAACTTAGACACGGTCCTTCTTTTTACCCCTAAAACCCATGTGCCAACTTGCAAATGAAGGCAGGAACTAACAAAGTAGTAAAGAAAAGATTGAGCCTCACTGAATGTAAATGATTCTAGCTATTCTAGCCTGTCCATTTCAGTAAGCTCTTATGTTTTAAATACTCGAGAAGAACTAGTTGGTTAAAATATTTCCACTGCCATATATATATATATATATATATATATATACACACACACACGCACACACACACACATATACACACACACACATATATATATATATTTATTTATGTGTGTGTTGGTATAAACACAATGCTTATGACGTTAATGTTAGACTGTTCACCAAATAATAATGACTACTACATCTGTTGCTTTGTATGTGTCCCCTGCCCCACCAAGGCATCTAATTATGTTTCCTCCATTGTTTCTTTACTAAATGGAATAAAAGAAAGTTGATGCAATTGGTAACATCAGTAATCAGATCATAGGTGCATGAAGACATTTTTTTGATGCTCAGTTGTATGTAATGCTATTACAAAACAAAACAAAAACTAACACAAGAAAACAAAACAAGTGTGTATCTGTTTTTTTTTTTTTTAATGTTTACCATGATTCTACCACAATGCAAAAGAAAAAAAAATTGAAAAGAATCACGAAAGTGTTTCAGCTTTGTGGTAAAGTGGGTAGCAGTTGAAAAAGGAATATAATTATGAAACTAAGTGTTCTACCTTGAAAAATGGTTGTAAAGAAGTAACAGAAAGGAAGTTGCATATGCATTCACATGAAGACATGCACACAGGAATATACATTTGCATACACATGCATATGCACGTCTATATCAGCATGTACAAATATGTATGTGTTTATACATGAAGGCTCATGCATTCTTACTTGTGGATGCATTTTCTCATATATGCTTACATATATATGAACACATAAGAACATGAATTCATACAACATGTACTTACATGTACTTCTCTGTTAAGACTAAAGCAAACTAGAGAATTCATACATGTGTATGTACACACAAATATACATACTCATACATTTAGTATACACATATGTATGTATTTACATACATATATATCAGCAACAGTTGATTGAGGGTATATCAAGTGCAGCATAGGTGACCTAGAAACACAGATTAAACTCAGACACTCCACATTGTATGGTGAATTGAACTCTTGTATAAAGTCCTACCTCCTGATATGATCCAATGTAATCTTTCTATATAGGGTAGATTCCTCCTTCTCACTACCAATGCAAAACCTCTACAGTGCAAGGTAAACCCTTAGTATACATCAATGTCAGTCGTGTATATTAGGAGCCAATTTTGATGTGATCATTGACATAATTTGTTGAAGCAATGCAACATAACTGTTATCAATGCTGCAAGCTGATTAAAACACTTATCAACTATATGCTGCTCTAGCTGAACTGTTTGCTATGTAACTACAGTTTAAGGAACTGGTCCTTGGCCATACAGAGAAAAACAGACTATTGACCCTTTGGTCAAAAGTCCAGCCAACATCTAATTGATCCTATTAACTGTGACTGTATCACCCCCCCCCCCCAAACAAACACTTGCACCTAAAAAAAAAGATTATGTAGTTGAAGAAAAATATATTTGTGTGTGAAATTGTGGAGTTTGAAGCTTTGTCCAAAGAACTGAGTGATTTTTATAATCTCAAATTGTTTCTAGTCAGAAGGATGGCAAGTGAGGTAGGAGCAGACATCCTAGATGTAGATGTGATGGAGTACAATATTTCCTGGGCCTGTGGAGCTTTTTAATTAAAATGGTAGTACCAAGTGTCTGTGTGACTGGGTTCTGAGAATCCTTGCTACAACCTTGTTTTTACTGTTAATTACTGAACACTATAAGGTGGTGAGCTTGCAGAATGGTTAGTGCATTGGACAAAATGCTTGATGATATTCCTTCAGTCACTTTATGTTCTAAGTTCAAATCCCACTGAGATCAATTTTGCTTTTTGTCCTTTCAGAATCAATAAAATAAAGTACCAGTCAAGTACTGGGGTTGATGTAATTTACTTACCCTCTCCCCTCAAGACGACTTTCCTTTCAACATTTGGAACAATTATTGAACATCATACAATGTCACAGTTTTCGTAATGGTGTCAGTTATGCTGCCCCCCTCACCACTACACCACTACCACTTATTCCAAAAACAATGATTATTATTCAGTTTGATCCAGTTATTAATTAGTACTAGTTGGGAACTAGTGTAATGGCTACTGTACAGCTAAATGGAAGTGGTATTCTGGTAATCAAGTGATATACCTACAGTGAATAACTGACTACTGGACACTGTGGAGCTACATCAAGTAGGAAATGGTTGTTGTTGTTTAGCTCCATCATCATCATCATCATCGTTTAACGTCCGCTTTCCATGCTAGCATGGGTTGGACGATTTGACTGAGGACTGGTGAACCAGAAGGCTTACAACAGGCTCCAATCTGATTTGGCAGTTTCTACAGTTGGATGCCCTTCCTAATGCCAACCACTCCGAGAGTGAGTGGGTGCTTAAAGATACTTTAGTTGTACTTTGTTACCCCTACTCTACCTGATACTACATCCATGTTGACTCGTATGCACTCCTCTACAACGCACACACATCAGATAGCCTCATACACACATACATATACACAAACAAAATACACACACAAGCACACACTAACTTCATACACACACACTTTATCCAACAGCCCCATATTCACACACTAACTGAAAGCAGGGACACATACTTGCTCTCATACACAAACACATTATATACATGCACACAGTAGTCACATACACACTTATATTCGATACACATATCACATATCAGATAGCCTCACACACCCACACATACATTAGCATCACATACTCATACACACATCCATGTGCTCACCCACCCACACACACACACTTTAGCTTGGCCACTGTCGTCTCCCTTGCCACTCATGCCTCCAGCCACTTCTTTTCTGGTCAATTCAACATGTGTAACCGTTAATTTGGACATATTTTTTCTCCCCATTTTGTTCTTTCTCTTTTTTTCCTCCTCACTCTTCTTTCTAGAAGAGCATAGGTTTGAAACATCAAAGACTTTTTCTATTTTTCCTGAGTGTCAAACTAATACACCCTCTTTGTTGTTCTTTTGCCTGTCTTTTTTTCTATATTTTTGAATTGTTTTTAGAAAGATTTATTTTGGTTGCTTGATACTTGCAGTTTAGTATTTTTCAAAGCATCTCATGCTGTCTTAAAAAGTGATGCTTATTTTAGATAATGAAGTCCTAGTTAGTCTTAGAAAATAGTTGGGTTGGCCATAGTTGGAATGCTTTTAAGCATAGATCTGATCAGTTAAACCTCATTTGAGGCCAAACGACAACATATGATTTGAATGTATCGAGTATCCAGTGGAATACTTGATGCATTCAAATAGCTACTTGATGTGTGGTGAATTGATCATGTTATTATGTACAATCATAAATTCCACTGCCAGAATGAACCACTCAAATTTACATACCACTAAAATCGAAGTTTTGATTTTAGCATACATAAGTCATGGATATTTGTTTACTTTCATCAATATAGAATTTTTGAGTGGTTGAATTTTTTTTTTTATTAACACCTAATCATAGAATGAAAAGCAATACTCATGATCCTTTATATATTCTGGGTATCTAAGATAGGTGGCCATTAAACAGGTTGTGATGCTGAATGAAGTGATGGTTATGTCTGTCACTTGGAAAATTGGAATGCAAAGAGCTGAAACAAACATTGCAAAGTTTTCTGTATCTGATGTTCTAACAGTTTTGCCCCCGATTTACTTGGGTCAGCTAAGTAAAGTATTAATAGCTTTAGTTATGATGTTAAAAACAAAATTAAATGTATAGTTTTTTTAACAACTAATTTTGGATTGAATGAAGAATATGTGGTAATATTTTTAAAAATATTTTAAACTAAAACATAAAAGGAAAAAAAATGTTATTTTAATATACTTTCTTTTTCCATTATATGGAACTTTGTTGAACCAATAATTAAACTACTTATAAAATATTCTTCATTCAGTTCTTGAGTAACCCTAAAGAAATTTATGAATGTCATATATCTATCTATCTATCTATCTATCTACCTATCTTTATACACACACACACACATGAATTCACACAAACATATAAATTGAAAGAGAATATATTCTGTAAATTTTTGAAAATTAAATTTGGGTTTATAATTGTTATTCAATATTTGCCCTAAATAACAGTTAATTGTAACTGTTACTGATTATCTTATAAGATCATCTTATGAGATTATTGGCTTCCGACAGCAGCAAAAAATGTATTTATTTTTTTTATACAGACCTTATTTTAACCTCTGTATGAAGATACCCGCTTGTAAATCTATTTTATTATAAACAATAAAATAAATTACATAATTTTTTTTTTTAATGTCAATTCGTAATTTATTAAATTTTATTATTTATATTCGTTTTATAGAATTTTGTTTTGGTATAGCCCCTATAGCAAGACTGTCAGTATCCTCAGGGGCCCACAGTGTTAAATGTGGCCTTCCTTTTTGTAAGATGTGAAATTCATTTTAAGGGAGGTTTGGTTGCTATCTCTTGCTTTTTGAGCATTCAAATAGTAGTTTTCTTGTTGGTTTATAATAATTGTTTGGTAGATACAGTGGCAGGCAACTTCACATTTTTATATAAACTTAGGAAGGGCATCCAGCTGTAGAAACTCTGCCAAATCAGATTGGAGCCTAGTGTAGCCTTCGGGTTCCACCAGTCTTCAGTCAAATCGTCCAACCCATGCTAGCATGGAAAGTGGACGTTAAACGATGATGATGATATAGGGGAGGTAATCATGAGTTAGGAAATGAAAAGACAAGCAGAGATATCTTTGGGCAGTTTATCTTATTCTTTGTAAGCCTAGTACTTGTTCTATCGGTCTCTTGCCGAACCGCTTAGTTACGGGGATGTAAACACACCACCATCGGTTGTCAAGCGAAGTTGGGGGGGACAAACACAGACATACATATATATATATATATATATATACACACACATATTATGACGGGCTTCTTTCAGTTTCCGTCTACCTAATCCACTCACAAGGCTTTGGTTGGCCCGAGGCTATAGTAGAAGACACTTGCCCAAGGTGCCACACGGTGGGAATGAACCCGGAACCATGTGGTTGGTAAGCAAGCTACTTACCACACAGCCACTCCTGCGATTTAAAATTTAAATTGCAAAACAGACAACTAGTATTTAGAATTCGCTGTGTATACCTACATATCTGAAGGGTAACTGTAAGCAGGACTTGTATAAATATTTTATAAAGAATATCTCTTGTTTTGTTTGCAATATACTTTTCCTTATCTATGTGACATAGCTCTTCTGAAAGGTCATATGCATAACTAATTACTTTGTGAAAACGAAAACAATTATTGACTGAATATTTATTTTTTATTTTTTTTATCTCTTATTTTAAAATATCTTCTTATGCAATGCTTTATGTGACACATCTCAAATTGCTGTGTATTTATATTTTTGCAGGAAGGACAAAAAAAACAAAACCTTATTTTTACCAAATCACTTGTAGCCTTCGTCGTCTTCAAAATAGCCAAAGGAAGGCTTGGTTGGATTTAACAGGTCTGATTTCTATCAGGAATGTGGCAGAAATTAATCTGAAAACTCAATCTTCAGCAATATAATAGTGCTTATAAAAGTAATAAATGTTATTAATTAGTTTATTTATTTATTACTAAATTATTTAATAAATGCTAAAATAAGTAGAATGGTTTCATAAATAAAGATAAGAAAATTTGGTTTAATTTAATTTTTCGGCTGAATATTGTTAAGCGTCGCCTTCCTGGCACTTGTGCCGGTAGCACATGTAAAGACATTCGAACGAGATTGTTGCCAGTGCCGCTGGACTGGCTCCTGTGCAGGTGGCACATAAAATACACCATTTCGAGTGTGGCTGTTGCCAGTACCGCCTGACTGGCCTTCGTGCCGGTGGCACGTAAAAGCACCCACTACACTCTCTTTTGTGGTAGGCGTTAAGAAGGGCATCCAGCTGTAAAAACTCTGCCAAATCAGATTGGAGCCTGGTGTAGCCATGCGGTTTCAGCAGTCCTCAGTCAAATCGTCCAACCCATGCTAGCAAGGAAAGCGGATGTTAAACGATGTTGATGATGATGATGAGTGTTATTTGGTCACATTTTCAGTGAAGATAGGTGACTATTCTTTGCTACATCAATGAAGACAATTTGGTTAACTTCTAGCTATTGAATTTAAATAAATATATTTTCATGTCCTATTTAGATAAATAACTGAGTCCATTTTAGCAATTTAGTGATTCTGTAGTTACTGAAACTGTGGTGCAGGCTAATTAACCATACATTAATTTTACAACATTCTTGTTGCCTATAATAGTGAAGTATATGTTCCCTGTTTATAAGTAGCTGCTAAAGTTGAGTGTTCATTTCCCAGCATGATGGAACCCAGTATCTGTGAATAAAGGATGCAGTTCTGCATCTTATGAACAATAGCCTCTCAAATGATAGTCTGACTCTGTCAACATATCTGACTGTCCTTTTACCAGTTTTGATATCACCTAAACCTATGGTTATCAAGCTGACATATACCAGACCCTGTTGAAATGGTGAAAATTTTTGGTACCCCTGATTCTTCACCATCAAGAAGACAAACATGGTTTGCATCCATATAATTCTTTTGTCGTGAGCATTATTTTAGTCAAGTGTAAAATTTTGGTAATCATCATCATTATTTAATAAACGTAGCAATTTGTCCATTTCCTTTAACCCTGACATGGTGTTCATGCTCTTGTGGGAATATCTTAAATGTCATCTCTGCTGGATTTGCAGTAAAATAGTAATGAACAGCATACATAGAAAGAGAAGATGCAGCTGATTCTGTCCATTAATTTGCCTGCAGTCATTATTCTTAATTCTGTTCTTGCTTCTCGACCACATGGTTCTAGGATCAGTCTCACTGTGTAGAACCTTAGGTTTGACCAAAATATTGTGCATGAAAGAAGTCCATCATATTTATGTGTCTGTGTTTTTCCCCACCACCACTTGACAACCGGTGTTGGTATGGTTACGTCCTTGTAACTTAGCAGTTTGGCAAAAGAGACTCATAGAATAAGGACTAGGCTTAAGAAAAAACAAGTCCTGGGGTCGATTTGTTTGACTAAAACCCTTCAAGGGGCTGCCTCAGCATGGCTGCAGTCAAATAACTGAAACAAATAAAAGATAGTTATTTCAATTTGTAGAATTTCATTCTTGTTTTAGATTAGGCCCTGTTGGACCCTAATCAACCAAAGTTTAAGGTGAAAGACATTTCAGCTGTCACCATCCTGAAATTTTGTATACCTGGGGCTCCATTGTTAAATGTGGCCTTCCTTTTTGTAAGTCTGAGGTGTATTTTTAAGGGAGTTTTGGTTGCTATTTTTTTCAGGTTGACCATCATATGGTAGTTTTCTTGTTAGTTCATAATATTTCTTTGACTGATACAGTGGCAGGCAACATGAAAATACATATTAACTGGAGGCTACAGGGGAGGTAATCATGCAACTAGTTATTTTTTGCTCAAGTGAAGGGTAAAGTTAGACACATTAGCCTAATTCTGAGAGGGCTAAGAAACATTGACCTTGATATATGTACCTATACTCTCTCTCTTTTACTTGTTTCAGTCATTTGACTGTGGCCATGCTGGAGCACTACCTTTAGTCGAGCAAATTGACCCCAGGACTTATTCTTTGTAAGCCTAGTACTTATTCTATCGGTCTCTTTTGCCGAACCGCTAAGTTACGTGGACGTAAACACACTAGCATCGGTTGTCAAGCGATGTTGGGGGGGACAGACACTCAAACACACATACACACACATATATATATGCATATATACGACAGGCTTCTTTCAGTTTCTGTCTACCAAATCCACTCACAAGGCTTTGGTCGGCCCGAGGCTATAGCAGAAGACACTTGCCCAAGGTGCCACGCCCAAGTCTTGAATTGTTGTCTGACTGTCAGTGTCAAACCGATACTTTTGTTACCAGTGGTGATATCAGCTTGACCCATGTATGTCAATGAGTGGGAGCTTTCGATGATATTCTGAATTTGGTAACACTTACATGCCATATACTTGAAATTAGCAGTGATATGACTTTATGACATATATAGAAGAAATTAAAACTAACTTGATAACATTTCGTTGAAGCAGTGTCATTTTATGTAATAAAATACTTTGTCACGACTGCACATGAAGTGCAGATATACGGGTTATTGCAATTTTTAACTGAAAGACATCTGTCTGGTGAACGAATATACAAGGAAATGAAATGAAGTTTTAATGCCAACCCATGTCATGACTTCGGAAACGTGTGTCCATAATACGGTGTAAGGGAGATAATTCATGAATCATTGTTGGTTCATTTTTTTACGACAGTCTTTCATTACATTTTTCAATGTTTGAGCAGAGAACTATTCTTGGCTCAATTCAGGCTGACCGGGATCAAGTAGAACTAAGATAAAAAGCGTTCCAGTCATGACCATCCTATTTTCTATTCAGTCAAAGAGTATTTAATCAGTAACATGCATATATACATTCGCATATATGTATACAGGGTAATTAAAAAGTAACTCCCAATTTTAAAATACTTATAATTTATTTATTAACTATAATTTTTAGAAAATATGAATATCTGAAGAAAGCGTATAGCATGGAGTTTTATTTAAAATTCGATATGGGCACCAGCTTCTCAAGCCACTCGGGAACCGCATCAACTGATTTCACCAGGAACTCTTGTTGGACGGAAGACAACTTCTCGTATAGTTAATAAATAAATTATAAATAGAGAGTTACTTCTCAATCACCCTGTATATGTATATATATATATATATATGTATGTATTATTTGTATCAGTCATTTGACTGCGGCCATGCTGGAGCACCGCCTTTAGTCGAACAAATCGACCCCAGTACTTATTCTTTGTAAGCTTAGTACTTATTCTATTGGCCTATTTTGCCGAACCGCTAAGTTACGGGGACGTAAACATACCAGCATCGGTTGTCAAACCAGACACACAAACATATATATATATATACATACATATATACGACGGGCTTCTTTCAGTTTCCATCTCAGAAGGCTTTGGTAGGCACGAGGCTATAGTAGTAGACACTTGCCCAAGCTACTTACCACATAGCCACTCCTGCGCCTATATATATATATATATATATATATATATATACATATATATATATTTCTTTTAACTTAAAGAATTTTAGCCGAATTAATCGTCCTCAGTACTTTTTTTTATTTTTAAAGCCTGATACTTATTCTATCGGTTTCTTTTGCCGAACTGCTAGGATACGGGGGACGCAAACGCATCGACACCGGTTGTCAAACGGTGGTGAGGGACAAACACACACAAAACTCTCTCTCACACACAGACACACACACGACAGGCTTTAGTCAACCAGAGACTATTGTAGAAGACATGTACCCACAGTGCTATGCAGTGGGACTGAACCCCGAACTACGTGGTTGAGAAGCAAGCTTCTTACCACAGTGACACCTGTGTATGTATGTGTGCGTGTGTATACATGCATATATGTATATATAAACACACATACACACACACGCATCGCAAAGACTTGCCTTTAATCCGATCGGGTAATTAAAATCTATTATTCTAGGGCGGTGGATTGGCAGAATTGTTAGAAAATATTTTGCGATGTCTGGCTCGGCCTTTTGCGTTCGGACAGCAACGCTTACGACAACACTGGATCCCTAGCTGAATCGGCCCCTAGTCAACAACTAGATAAAGATCGGTGGCGTGGAGAGGGGAGATAACTGTCACTCCTGAAATCATCAAGACCAGGCCTGCTTGATGCAATAGTCCCTTGCAGGTGAACTCAGAACGTAAAAAGCAAGACCAAATTCAGTAAAAGATGGCTTCTCAACTACGCGGTTTCGATTTCAGTCCTACTGCTTGGCATCTTGAGCATGTGTCATTTACTATAGAACTGTGCCGATCAATTCCTTGTGGGTGAATTCAGTTGACAGAAACTATGCTGAAGCTTCTCTCTCTCTCTCTCTCTTTCTCTCTCTCTTTCTCTCTCTCTCTCTCTCTCTCTCTCTCTCTCTCTCTCTCTCTATATATATATATATATATATATATATATATATATATATATATTTGTGTCTATGTATCTGTGTGTATCTTGCGAGCGAATCTTTGTCCCCACATCTCTTGACAATCGGTGTTGGCTTGTTTCGTTCCTGTAATTTAGCGGTTCGGTGAAAGAAAATCCAATGAAATAAGCACCAGACTTGAAACAAAAAAATTCTTCGGATGATCTATTCGGCTAAACCTGTCAAGGTGGTACTCCAGCACCGCCGCAATCCAATGTCTGAAACAAGTAAAAGAGAGAATAGAAGAACGAAGCAATTCCACCACACCAGCTGCTTTATCTTATAGAAACGATGAAAGACAAAGTCGAGTATGGCTCTTTGATGTTCAAACGTTAATCCATAACGCATGGTCTTGTTGCAATATTGTCTTCAGGTTCTTGCGTAAAAGGCATGTTTTTACCCTGTAAGGTATCACTACGGTTATTATAATAATAATAATAATAATAATAATAATAATAATATCGCAATCCTACTATTGTTAGCTACAAGTGTTAAAAATATTATCCAGTATACTAATCGATAAATCCTGCACTTGTCGTTTCTGCTCACTGCACTATGTAGGTTTTGGCGTACACAGTATGAATTTCTATTACATGATAATTATCCTGAACACTAGGTCTGAAAGTTTCGGCTGTTGTAAACATATGCCTAAGTCCCTTTTAAAGAACTAGAAAATTTCGCCTGTGCCTAATTAATTTTTGCTATTTTTTCCAGCCTTATAATTCAAGGTCAAAGATAGATAACTCCTTTTCCTTTTCACTTATTTCTGATTACTTTTCTTTTTCCGTTTTCCGTTTTTAACTTTCCACGTTTTCTATATGTTTTCTTCTCAACTTTTCGCGTTTCTTTCATTCAATTTCTAGTTCCTTATGCTATGTAATTTGTGCCTAATGTCTATGCGGAGATGTTACACATGCTATAATTCATTTTTTGGCATGTTCTCGGCCCAAGAAACTATTAGTAGCACATATAAACATGAATTGTGTCTATTAAATAATATTTGTCTCTCACAAGTTGGAGTACTTATTTTGTTGATCTTACCATCACGGAACTGTACATTATCTATCTATCAATCTATCTATCTATAATTATAAGTTTTCACCGTAGATATTGGTTTCAAATTTTGGCATAAGGCAGCAAGTTCGGGTTGAAGGGGTGAGTCGATTACATTGATCCCAGTGTTAAACTGGGGATTATTTTATCCACACCGAAAGGATGAGAGGCACAGAATTTGAACGTGGCAGAATTTGAACGCGGAACGTAAAGGCGGACGAAATGCTGCTAAGCATTTTTCCCGGCGTTGCTAACATTTCTTCCTGCTTGCTGCCTTCTTTCACCGTATATACTGACTATAGAAGATTAACGCAGCAAGCTGGCAGAATCGTTAGTACGCCGGGCAAAATGCTTAGCGGTATTTCGTCCGTTTTTACGTTCTGAGTTTAAATTCCGCCGAGATCGGCTTTGCCTTTCATCCTTTCGGAGTCGATAAATTAAGTACCAGCGCAACATTGGGGTCAGTGTATTCGATCAGTCCCCTTCCCACAAAATTTCAGGCCTTGTGTATTTAGTAGAAAGGATATTGATTATAGAAAATAGTCTTAATATTGGGGCGTAAATAGCCACGAGGGGGAAAAATGGCTATTAGTAGTCGGAATTGAACCAGGACTTCTTATTTTCGCGATGATTATGCTACGTATTTACATCAACTAAACCATCCAGTTCTCTCCCGCTTAAATTTAAGGTCTATGATTTCATTATATTTACAAAATGTTCACTCGTCACCGTTTCTTAACTTACGTAAGACATGCATACATACAGACAGCAAACATAGAGACAAAGTGATTGATTGATAGGAAGACGGTAGTTTCGATCTATGGACCTCTGGGTTATGGGCCTAGCACGCTTCTATTGCGTTACTCTACTCAGCGAGTGTTTAAGTCAATATATAATGTATCATTTCTTATATTGTCTGTTCTGGGTTACATTACTTCTCTTACATCATCAATCATATGTTATTTAGTTATTATTTATTTATTTATTTCTATGCATTGGACTGTTTCAAACGAACGAAATATAGTAACTACACAATGCATATTGCAGCACTGGGATGTTAATTTACTTGCTGAAAGGGGACATATCGCTCTGACAATACTTCGAGAGTCACATTTGACGAACCACATACATAGATCATTGCGTTGCAAATTTCACTGGATGTCACTTTATATTCCATTTTCAGATCAGCCAGAAGCAAATCAATTCTTTATGTTTCCCCAGCGCAGCATAGCAATCGAGCTTGCTAGTTCCTACTATTGTAAATTATAATAATGTTGTCTTACAATTGTTAACAATACTATTGTTACTCTACCATTGTTATTCATAATATTGAGTTCAAACTTTAGCACAAGGCCAGTAATTTTAGGTAGGGGATAAGTTGATTACATTGACCCCAGTGTTCAACGATTTGAATTTAGTGTAATGAAATTCCCCAAGACATTTTGTCCTAGGCTGCTTCGTTTCAAGTGATCACCCACCCATCTTTTTTTATCATGTAAGTAAATGCAATATCAGCAACCCTCTTCTAGGCTTTGCAGCTGAGTGCGATCAAGTGAGGAAAATATCCTCTAATCGGAGACCTTGCCCGAATGTTTAAACCGGGTGATTTATTGGTTTCAAAATTTTGCACAAGGCCAGTAATTTTGGGGGAGTGAGTAAGTCGATTACATCGACCCAAGTGCTCAACTGGTACTTCAATAAAACTAAAGAGTTAATGAACATTGTATTTTATGCCATTAACTGTTATAGCGACTGATATCTGAGCGAAATTATGTATTTGTGTACAAACGTGTGTGAACGAATTTTTGTCGTATTTCATTTTCGGTTATTGAGCTATAACTCACCCGCCATATGACATGCTGAATAGAGCGGCCGGATATCACGCTTACTGTCCAAATGATAGAAAATCGAAATCAAAACTAAACAAATTAATTATTCAATGAATAAAACGATACTTTTCACCTGGTTAATAGCTAATGACGCCAACGTTAGGCCTTGTAAGTTCCAGTTTCTGATATCTCAGAGCAAACAATCAAGAAAGCAGATTTGATAAGGCAGAGACTCCTTAATATTGGTGGTTAGACATTAAGGGTAGGTATATGTTATTTTTAAATATTTTTTTATGGCAGTCGAACAACAGCATATGACATATTTTCACTGCCCCAGAGACTAACATTACAAATGTTTTAGTCCAACGGAGTAGATCTTTTCATTGAAATATTCATCAGTACCGATTGTAAATATATTGTATTTTACCGATTGTAGAATACCAAAAGCACACAAAACAAGCAAAAAGACAAGAAGAAAAAATATTGAATCACAATGAACACATACAGCAACAACAACAAGGAACATTTAAAAGAACACGTAATTGGAAAAGAAATTATTTTGAACAGATTAAAAAATGATAGAATAACTACAATAGGATAAATACACAGACAAATATGTTGGTCCAGGAAGATTATGAACATAGTCGCAGTTTGAGCCAATTTTTCCTCTGACGTTACACAGGAAAAGATATTAGGCTAGATAAAGTTTTCGGAAGAAGAGTCGTTGTGTATTGTGTATACTTAGTGCATGTAATCCAAAAGAGGGTAAAAAGAGAACAAATTTATCTGTGTTTTAAGAAACAACGTTTTACACCTCTTTTGGAAACAAAAGTTTCTGAAAGAGGCATCATACGAAATATTGGTAAATTGACCACTTAAAATTTACATGACTATCTGCTGTGCTTTCAGGACAGAGAACACAACAAGAAATTTAGATTGAAACAATCTGATATATCGTCGAATCTTAATATATGATGTTTTGCTTTGATAAGTTTCTGTATTAGATATGATTGCAAATGCTTATTTTTCTGAAGCTAATGGAATACTCTTGTAACATTTGTCGTTAGTAACAGAGATAAATAGGTAGGATGTTAGCATCAACTTTGGTTCTTCGATTATGACACAATGCTTATTACACAATGCAAACATTCATCTTGACACGTATTCCCGATTTTTCATGAAAGAGGATTGACAAATTGTTTCCTAGTATAGTATAACACAGTACAGAGATGTCACAACACTGCAACGACCCTGTAGATCAGTTGTTCTTAAGCTGGAAGTTGCGCTCTCTGGGGGTCGTTGTGAACTTACAAGGGGTCGGTAAATATCAAGGAAACGTTATGAGTGGCAGGTAGCGGGGTCGTTGTTTCCCCCCAGTCAGGTGATAACCATCTCTCATGTTCCTACTAATCATGCAAGTCCTGAAAAGAGTCATGAATATTTTCTTTTCCCTTCTGATTAAACCATTAAAAATATATCGATATTTTACACCCATTTTAAAGAGTTTGATTACATTTCATGTGTGCTAATTAGGCATGCAAGT
The DNA here is from genome assembly GCF_046866305.1 of Octopus bimaculoides. Taxonomy (NCBI): domain Eukaryota; kingdom Metazoa; phylum Mollusca; class Cephalopoda; order Octopoda; family Octopodidae; genus Octopus; species Octopus bimaculoides. The sequence goes on along the minus strand of NC_142930.1, from coordinate 99,252,550 downwards.
AGCGAATCCTGTAGAACAAACAGTTTGCTCTTGATGGAATCAGCCAGTTAGCTTCATTTCCCAAGCGAAACTGCTATTGCTCCAGAGAAGTATATTAGTGTTATAGCATTGCATTTCTGTCTATCACTATGACATGGCTTTTGTATTTATGATTGAGATAAAAATAATGCCTAGTAAAACAATTTCCATGAAGTTCTTTGCTAAATGATTCTCTTCCTTATTAGTCTTTATCGTTGTCTAGTTCCGTTAGTGGATCATTGGAATAACCCAGTATCAGTTTTCATCTTCAACGTAAACTTCTTTTTCTGCTCGACAATTACTGGATTTCTCCCAGATGATTCTACCATTTTATAGATATCAACGTGCTTTATAGGTCAGGATTATCAGCGAAGAAGACTACTACAGTAGTTTACACTAGTATTGACTTAAAGTAGTGAATCGAGTTTAACTGTTTTGAAAGGTTAAGATATTTTTAAATTCGTTAGGGATAAGATATAAGAAGTTGCGATGCCATTAAGTTTTCCCTTGAAAGGCAACGACATCATGAAGAAAATGAAAAGGGTTTAGCTGGAAATCGAAAACGGGTCACGCACCCAGATGGTCTGAAGAATATCATTCCATAAACCCAAGGCCGGATATATTGATGAGAAGGAATAAGCTATCATTAAACCCAATATATTTCGCACGTCGCTACGTTCTGAGTTCAAATTCCGCCGAGGTCGACTTTGCCTTTCATCCTTTCGGGGTCGATAAATTAAGTACCAGTTACTAACTGGAGTCGATCTAATCGACTGCCCCCCAACCTTCCAAAAAATTTCGGGCCTTATGCCTAGAGTAGAAAAGTATATTGATGAGAAGGAATAACATATCATTAAACCCAATATATTTCGCACGTCGCTACGTTCTGAGTTCAAACTCCGCCGAGGCCGACTTTGCCTTTCATCTTTTCGAAATCGATAAATTAAGTACCAGTGAAATTCTGGAAGGTCGATGTAATTGACTAGTTCCCTCCTCCAAAACTTCAGGCCTTGTACCTATAATAGAAAGGATATTAAACCCAATATTAGACTAGTATTTATTTTAGCAGCAGTAGATTGATGAAAGCAAAGTCGACTTTAATGTAAAATATTTTGACCGGCGTTTTAACAATCCTAAACTATAATGACAGGCGAAATGAGGTGTTGTGATATTCATGTGTGTCCTAGAATTTCAGATTTGATCTGCGAAGGGAAATAATAATTAGACGACAATTTCAACATATATCTAACACATCACAGATTATATGGAGAGAAATTCCATCTAATAAATTATTTCTAGTCATGTGTTAAGATATACAAATGAATCCAATAGCAGTATAATGCGTTATATAATTTTACTTATATTCCAAATGGTACATTTATATCACCTGATGATAAATTCTGGGGAGTGCCTGATGTGTGTGTGTGTGTGTGTGTGTATGAAAAAAATGGATATAGTTTGACCTCAGAGAAATTATATGATTCTGACAGTACCATTTTTGAAAGAGATTCAACCTCGTCGAAATTGCGCTCTTTTCTTTAAATTCCTTGCACATACATCATCATTCCTATAACACAGTTGAATCAGAAACACCGATTGCAGTAGTAATCTGAGTAGTAATAGCAGTAGTTTTCTTGATTCCATTATATATGAAGTCCCCTGAGCGAGACATTTTCGTCGTAGTTATACTGTAGTAACAAGGTCATGTTGTTTACATTTTATATTCCTCTCGAGAATTACTCCAGATTCATAACCTCAATGATTTTGCTTTTCATACTGCAATAAATAGTCTGTAACGCACACCGAACTAGGATTAGTTTTCAGGTTGTTTTAAAAAATTCATTTCATTGGGAAACGAATTTTTATTTATGTACTTAATTTCTGTTCTAAAACTATGTTTAGTTCTGCCTGAAAATTATGTATAGTTTCTGTTTTTACATCCATTAGGTTATCGTCACGTGCACACAGTCGAATGTTTTGACACATGATCAATCACCAAGTTATAGACGGAGGTTTGTAGATTTATATTTCCCTTTACATTTCCACGTGTCCCAGATTTTCCTGTTGTTTGTTTGGGTGAAAAAGTAATTCATTTTGCAATAGTATGTCATGTTATATCATCGAATTTCGAAAAGACTTGTCTTCAAGAATTAAATAAATAATCAAAAACATCTTAAGAATATTTTTAATCGCAATTGCCTCACCTTTGTAGAAAAGAGTGTGAACATTAATTGGCATTTATACTTTCTACAACACCTGAAAATCTTTAAGTGAAGCGACATATTACGACCGGAAATAGAAATCGATTTGTGAGGTAGGATATCTGAAACTTAAGATATTAACATCATGGCAAAAATATTTAACTGGGATGGGAATTATCCCAGAAGAAATAGTCAACTTTCCTGAAACTTATACCTTTTCGATGTAATCGTAAAGTTGCACAGGGTGTGCTTGTGTTCTGCTCTCGTTACTACAAAAACATGAATTTAAAAACGATATAATTCATTTTAATTTAACAATGCTTTAGAAGAACTATCTATGCATATTCAGCGTATTTTCTGAAGCAATTCAATTTTTACCACACCAGTCGATGCAGTGTTAAACATTTATTAAATGATTCTTCCAGCACTACTTTGGCAATATGGCGAATTCCGTATCGTTGATGAGATTATAATAAGGCTGAAGCATATCTTGAATTACCTCCTGTATTTGTCAAAATAATCCCCAAAATATTTTTCACTGATCAATGTTGGTTTTTCGTCAACGTAAAATAATTTCTAGTTAGTCTTTTAATACTCTCTACATAAAAACATTAATATTCATTTAAACATAGAATAAAATAATTAATCTTTCATCGATTATCTTCTTATCTAGTTATTTATGTGCACCACTACCACTGTCTCACCTATCCTCTCCAGCATATCCTATCATCAAAAGATAAAATCCTTTGTTTTAATTCCATTTGTTTGCTTCATTGATTATTTCAGTGTCTGCTCTGGTATCTTAGAAATTACAGAGGTTAGGAAATCCGATTCTTTTGAATCAATTATTACTAAACAAAATAATAAAAAAAAATTTATTATTTCAAATGTGTCTTTTCAGCAAGATATTTTTATATTAACTACAATAATGGTTAATGTCTTATGATTAGTGAACTACGGGTTATATATGAGAAATGAAATACTCCCAACACAAATAAATGTGATAATAAAGGGAAAAAAACAATCTATTTGTACTTTATATATTTTATCATCATTATTACAATAATAAAATAGTACTATAAAAAATAACGTGACCCGTAAAAATTGTCTATTATATAAACGTTATTTCTGTTTTTAAGCGAATATTTATAGATCATCATGACATTGTTTCATTATATTAAAGATTTCGATTATTTCTTTGATTTCGTTCTATAGCTAAGGTTATTCAAAATGTAACACTCGAATTTGTTTCATTTCGTTCCAGAGTTAAAATTGCTAAAAGCGTGACGCTCGAATACATACCATAACAAGCAGAATGAAGCTATATATATTTAAGACAGTGACTGACGGCAATATTTCAAGCAGTGAGTAACGCATTTAAATATAACGTTTAGTCAAAGACCTTACCGTTTGAATCCAAATCTCACCGGAGGCGACTTTACAACTTCTCCTCCTGCGGTCAGTCAACTGGTGCTTAATCTTCTTGTCTTAACACCTCTCACAAAACTTCAGACCTTCTGCTTATGTCAAAAGCAATTATTAAGGGGAAGGATTGGTAGAATCATTAGAAGTTCAGACAAAATGCTTTGAGGTTCTGTGCCTATAGTAGAAAGAATAATAACGATGATGACGATGATGACGATGATGATAATAATAATAGTTTATGTAGGACTGAAGTAACTCAACAGAAGTTTTTATAGATATAGAGAGTAGAGTTCTTTACTTGTATACGATTGACACAATCCATCACTAAGGTAAACATAGCTGACGTAATCCATCACCAAGGCAAACTTAACCAAAAAATGTTGCTTTCGAGTCGCGCTTTTCGTCATTAAGTTTGCCTTGGTGATGGATTGCGTCAGCTATGTTTACCTTAGTGATGGATTGTGTCAATCGTATACAAGCAAAGAACTCTACTCTCTATATCTAATAATAATAATGATAATAATAATAGTAATAATAAGAGGACTGGATGTTGCGTCTTGTTTGCAAACACGAAAACAGCAAAAAATCCCATTCTATCGTTAAGGAAACCTGCGAATTCGTAAGGGAACTTGGTATTAATCCTGAAATATCTGAAGAACCTGAAACCACTGCCACAAAACAAGCAAATGGACCAAGCAGACAGTAAAACAGAACGGACAGAAACAAATTGAGGAGCGGGGGTGCCAGAAGCCTCTGCATGGATGGTAAATTCTTCGGAGTCAAAATGTTGATGTAGATCAAGCAACAACCCCTCAGTGGCTGAGAAGTTCAGGACTGAAAGCAGAGACAGAAAGTTTCATATTGGCGGTACAAGACCAAAGCTTGCTCACAAAAAACTACCAGGCTAACGTTCTTCAAAACGGTTCTGACCCTAACTGCAGATTTTGCGACACATTTGACGGAGCAATAGACCATCTTGTCTCAGGATGTCCTGTGCTGACACCAAACGAATACAAAAATCTCCACGATAAGGTAGGACAGTATTTACACTGGAAAATATGTAGACACTAAAAAATCAGCAGGAGTGCTTACTGGTATGAACATCATCCTGAGCCAGTCGTTGAAGGTTAAAATGTCACTATCCTTTGGGATTTTCCAGTCAACCCTGACAGAGCGATCCAAACTTATCGACCAGACATAATCATTTAAGACAGGAAAAAAATACTTGTAGACTAATAGATGTTAGTGTTCCCACTGATAAAAATATATCTGTAAAGGAATTTGATAAACTAAGAAAATATAAGGACCTGGAAATTGAAATATAAAAGATGTAGCATCTTAAAACGAGAATTGTTCCTGTTATTGTACGTGCCCTTGGTATGATAAAAAAAGGGATGTCAAAAACATCTAGATAAGATCCCAGGAGAACCATGTCTCACAGAAATCGCCCCCCAAAATTGTACTGACAAGTACTTCCCACATGCTTAGAAAAACCCTATCCATTTAAATGTCTGTGATGTATTACATGAAGCTATTCCGCTACTTCCGCTCCCCAAGCTTTCAGTCATACAGTAACATCTCTTATCCTTCACTCGCCCCAGGACACTGGATGTGTCTCGGTAAGTGACTGTAACAAACATGCAGATTAAAAGTAAAAAAAAATCATTTCTACTATAGGCACAAGGCCTGAAATTTTAGGGGAGGGGGAATCGATTACATCGATTCCAGTACGCAACTGGTACTTATTTTACTGACCCCGATACCTGGCGACTGTGCCTGTGCGTGTCGGCCTAGGCCTTGGCTTCCTCAGGTGGTTTATCGCTTTGTATCACAACATTGACTCGATAGTTCGGGTGAATGGTTTCCTTTCGAAGCCGTTCTGCATCAGGCGCTCGGTTCGTCAAGGATGTCCGCTCTCACCACTTTTGTATGTGGTGGCTCTTGAGCCCCTACTGCGGAGGTTGAGTGGCATCCCGAGAGAACCAGGTTTAAAGGAGTTTGTTACAGTTTACGCGGACGATATCACTATCAGCGTAACCACAGTAGCACACCTATGTGAAGTGGGTAAGGCTATTGAGGTTTGCAAGACGGTGGCAGGAGCAAAGATTAATCGGGTAAAGTCGGTCTGCTTGCAGCTCGGCACCTGGGTTGGGAAGTCGATTCCTTCAGACAGCGTTGTTGGGCGCTGGAAAGAGGGACTGGTTAACTTGCTGGGAGTCTGGTTTGGACTAGGCCTCGAGATAGAGAAGAACTGGACAGAGGTTTCGAGCAGGGTGGCTGCAGTAGTCAAGACTTGGTCTTGGCGGTGGCTATCCCTGAAAGGGAGGGCAGAGGTGGGCAATGTGTTTATCGCAGCGGTCATTACCTACCACCTGACCGTCGTGCCCTGTCCGTATTCGTGGTTGATCAGGTTGGAGAGACAACTCTTTCAATTTTTGTGGAAGGGCAGGTCACTACTTGTGAAACGCTCTGTCTGTTGTCAAAAGCCGTTAAAGGGAGGTTTAGGGATGCCTTGGTTAATAATGCGCAGGTATGTGTTGAAGTTGAGGCATCTCTGGATTCTCCTGGATGATGAACGGGTGCGGTCTCCACTGGCCAGACAAATGTTTCCCGAGTTCAAAAGTTTTTACGAACAGGAAGCCTGGTGTTTTCGTAGACCGAGTTCGAGTAAATGGCATAAAGAGTGCCGTAAGGCCCTCTTGCTATTCCGGCGCTCGGGCAACGCCAGCGGTGGGGACTCTCCACGAATTTTATATAGTGAGTTGGTAGAGTCTGAATGTGACGATGGCCTGGGGGTGACTAGGTCTCGGGTGTATTTAACTGGACAGCCTGTTCCATCGTACATTCAGGTTGAGAACGTTGGACAACTTCCAAAAGTCCTTGACCTGGCAATGTTACAGAGGTGCCTTGCCCGTTTGGGATAAGCTCACAAGACATGGTAAGCGTCAGTCTCCGACCTGTCCAAGATGCTGGGGAGACAGGGAAACCGTCCTTTATGCCATTGTCCAGTGTCCGGAGATAACTGAGATGTGGGTTTATGCTGAACACCAGTTGTCCGGCGAAGGAAGAGTACGGCTGTCGACTGAGTCAATTATAAAAATTGATCCACCGGGAGTTTTAACAAACGAAGGTAAGAATTGTTTTCTCACGGTTGTAGCAATAGCGAAAGAAGCAGTAAAGAAGACTAGGATAAAAGGAATTAAGACAGGCAACTTTATCTCTGGCCACAGGTTACGTTCATTTTTTACTTTTCATTTGAAAGGGAAGATGTGGCTGTCGGAGAGTATGTTCTAAAAGGGATGGAAGCATGTTGCACGAGTGTTGTGCGTGCAAGGAACTGTGTGAATAGGCTATAAAAGAAGAAGAAAAAAAAGGTACCAGTGATAGATCGGGGCTTGTGGGGTTGGAGCGTGGCTTGATCATCGCTACATTTGTGTTGTCTCTGTATTGTTAATTTCATTCGATTTTCTTTTAATATTTTATATAATTTTTATATTCATATTCTATGTAAAATCATAAGGTACTTCTGATTCCAATCAATTGTTTTGTCCATTTCTGTGTTTAGCCCCCTGTGGGCAATAAAGAAATTGGTATATCAGCTGTCTTTATGTTCTGAGTTCAAATTCTGCCGAGGTCGGCTTTGCCTTTCATCCTTTCGGGGTCGATAAATTAAGTATCAGTTGCGTACTGGAATCGATCTAATCGATTGACCCCTCCCCAAAATTTCGAGCCTTATGCCTACCGTAGAAAAGAATATTGAGTAAATTGTAGAAGGTGGCGAGCTGGCAGAGTCGTTAGCACGCCAGGCAAAATGATGAAAGGCATTTCGTCCGTCTTTACGCCCTAAGTTCAAAATTCCACCGACGTCGACATTACCTTGCATCCATTCGGGTTAAATAAAATAAGCACCAGTTGAGCATTGATGTCAATGCAAACAACTAACCCCTTTTCCGAAATTGCTGGCCTTGTGCCAAAATTTGAAACCAATATCGAATAAATTGTTGCTTCCTATGTTGTAATAACAGAGAGGTCGTGAGTGAAAATCAAATGTAACTCATTCTACTTTCATATCGACTTCTCACTGTTCTGGTATTTATTTTGTACATGATACATACATCTCTCTTGACTACCGCATTTGCTGTACAGAATAATTTACCAAATAACTCAATAGAAGTGTGTGATATAAGTACATATTGAATAATAACAGCTTCCAATCCACTGTTTGTATTGACTGCAGTATTATCCAATGAGTAGTTGCTATTTTAACATGGTGGGATGTACTTTAAGGAAGATTTGGATGCTGTCTTTGGCTGATAGAACAACACCGAAAAGCAATGGTGGAGAACTTTGGAGTATTGGTAGCAAATTGCAAATACAAAAAAGGAAAAGAAAAATAAACTTGTGATGGCGCATATATGCTTAGAAAAATAAGGAATCTTTAATTTCATAAATTCCTATAGTGCATATAAATCCATATTAATGTTTGCTTGAATTTCAGAAAGGGGGAACCGTTATCATTATATACTGATATAGTAGAATTAGTGTCCTCTCTTTGGTTTCAGGCGTTGTACACTGTGGTGTTCTTCAGGCGTCTGACATATTCGGTAACATTCTCAAATTTTCAAAATCCGAACCTTTTATGGAACCCACAGATGTTAATTGCTTCCATTCCGTTTTTCCTCATACTAGCGAGCATTCTCCAGTTAGTCATTATAATTGTGACAACATTTGCACGTTCTACTCGAACAAGAGTATGTATAGTTTGACTGATATTGGGATTGAACTTATATTCACTTGCTAAACTACTTCGTGTGGCACTTAATTAAAGCTTATGATCACTATTCACTACCCCATTTCCCCTTATAACAATTAAGTAGTGGAAATTAGGAGTTTTAACTTTTTTTATTTTATTCATGTATTTATTTTATGGTCGTAGTTTTTAATAGCTTTTCTTAATTAAAGACTCTCATGTAATGTTAATCTTTTACAGTCACCTTATCTTCCAGTCTGGTTCCCTATCATTTAATTAAAATGTTACAGTGCATTAATTAATCAGAAAGATTAATTATTTAAATACCAAAACACCAAAGATGTCACAAAATGTTTTACATTCAGGGGAACTTAAAAACATCTTAATGAGAAATTATTATTATTATTATTGAGTGAGAGAACTGCACACGCCATCAAAGTGACACTAGGATATAAATATACATTGCCCAATACACCCGTCATAACTACACGTCTGTTAAGGGTACACCAGACACATGCATCATAACCATATGTGCGCGATATGCTGACTGCATTTCAAGATAAACAGCGCATGACCTTGCAAGTGGGGTCCCAGTTAGAATTTTCTTCAGGTCGTGTAGCCCATTCTGCTAAAAAGGCACCTAAATAAGAATTGTTTAAAGATGATGAACAAAACACCCATGTTTCCAGGGGTGAATTATTCAAACCTCAAAGAATTCCTCTCAATACGTGGCTATGATGCTCTTTCACTACTTCTGCTTGTGATCAGAGATGCACATATTGTCAGCCACTAAAGGACATGCTCATGTGGAGGGGACGCGTTCCAATGGTCAGGCGGGCAGTCTGTTGCCAGCATCCTCTGAGTGTCGGATTAGGTATGCCGTGGCTCCTAATGCGCAGACACGCTCTTAGGTTACGCCACCTGCGTGTGTGGGCTCCGTTTGTGAGGCTCGTCTTTCCGCAGCTCGTCTCCTTGACGGAGCTGCAGTCCTGGGTGAAGAAAAGACCGAGACTGGGCGCCTGACACCTAGAATGACGGCAAGCGCTCAGAACCCTCTACAAGTCGGGCAATAGGATCAGTGGATGTTCCGCTTTAGAAATTTATAGAGGATTAGTGGCGGGGAAGTGCGACGACATTCTCGGGGAGACATTGAGCATCGACGAGAACGAACTGGCTTGTCTGTTCCGGAGGACTTTCCGGTCGGGAACTATCATGGATAATTTCCAGATGTCCTTGGTCTGGCAGTGCTACTGGGAGGCACTACCGGTTTGAGATAAACTCTACAGGTAAGGATGTGCTGTCAGACAGACTTGTCCGAGTTGCGCGCAGAGTGACGAAACCGCTCTGCACGCCCTCGTTCAGTGTCCGGGCATTGCTGACATGTGAGGTTATGTTGAACAACTGCTGTTACGTGTGGGACAGATCCGTTTGTCTGTCGAGTGTGTAGCGAGGATCGCACCGCCACCCTCCTTCAAACAGGCAGGCAAAGTAGTTTTCCTTTGCCTGGTGGCTGTGGTGAAAGAGGTTTTTTGTTGGACTAGGCTGAAAGGCATGAGGACAGATACATTCCTCTTTAGTAGATCTCTCTTTGACTTCATCGAGTTTCACTTGAGAGTGGAGAGAGAAGTGCTGTTCTCGAGTGAGTTTACTGAAAGGTGGGTGAAAGTTGCGAAAAGGGCAAGAGTGGATAATACCTCATTAAGTGTAGACCTGTGAGTCGAAGAGAAGGAATTGGAGAAGACACTTGTTCCTAGGGTTTCAGTGAAATCTCGGACAGTGGGTCCCTCGATTATCCCTAGAGGCTTTGCTGTATCAGGAGGGCCACATATCTATAATCCTCCCCGCCATTTTTTAAATCTTTGTATGCTATGCATATGTCCCTTTCTTTTAAGGTGTATACCGTGTAAACTTACATTCTTTTTATCATTTCATTATTATATGTAAACTCCAACACTTTATATCTGTCACTGTATTGTTCTCCTCGTCCTTCGCACTTGTGGCAAAGAAATGAAATAATAATAATAATAATAATAATAATAATAATAATGATGATGATGATGATGATGATGATGATGATGATGATGATGATGATGGTGATGGTGATGGTGGTGGTGGTGGTGGTGGTGGTGGTGGTGGTGGTGGTGGTGGTGGTGGTGGTGGTGGTGGTGGTGGTGGTGGTGGTGGTGGTGGTGGTGGTGGTGGTGGTGGTGGTGGTGGTGGTGGTGGTGGTGGTGGTGGTGGTGGTGGTGGTGGTGGTGGTGGTGGTGGTGGTGGTGGTGGTGGTGGTGGTGGTGGTGGTGGTGGTGGTGGTGGTGGTGGTGGTGGTGGTGGTGGTGGTGGTGGTGGTGGTGGTGGTGGTGGTGGTGGTGGTGGTGGTGGTGGTGGTGGTGGTGGTGGTGGTGGTGGTGGTGGTGGTGGTGGTGGTGGTGGTGGTGGTGGTGGTGGTGGTGGTGGTGGTGGTGGTGGTGGTGGTGGTGGTGGTGGTGGTGGTGGTGGTGGTGGTGGTGGTGGTGGTGGTGGTGGTGGTGGTGGTGGTGGTGGTGGTGGTGGTGGTGGTGGTGGTGGTGGTGGTGGTGGTGGTGGTGGTGGTGGTGGTGGTGGTGGTGGTGGTGGTGGTGGTGGTGGTGGTGGTGGTGGTGGTGGTGGTGGTGGTGGTGGTGGTGGTGGTGGTGGTGGTGGTGGTGGTGGTGGTGGTGGTGGTGGTGGTGGTGGTGGTCAAAATTAAAAGAAGAGTGCCATTTGCTATCTTGTGAACAATATTTCGACATCTCGCGTGTCTTCCACTGGTTCAAAAAATAAATTTGTCAATCTACTTCATTTTGGTTAATATAGAAAGGATTGAGGTAACTCCTCCTGAAGATATAGAGTCAAAACTAAAAGAAGAGTGCCATTTGCTATCTTGTGAACAATATTTCGACATCTCGCGTGTCTTCCACTGGTTCAAAAAATAAATTTGTCAATCTACTTCATTTTGGTTAATATAGAAAGGATTGAGGTAACTCCTCCTGAAGATATAGAGTCAAAACTAAAAGAAGAGTGCCATTTGCTATCTTGTGAACAATATTTCGACATCTCGCGTGTCTTCCACTGGTTCAAAAAATAAATTTGTCAATCTACTTCATTTTGGTTAATATAGAAAGGATTGCGGTAACTCCTCCTGAAGATATAGAGTCAAAATTAAAAGAAGAGTGCCATTTGCTATCTTGTGAACATTATTGTTCACAAGATAGCAAATGGCACTCTTCTTTTAATTTTGACTCTATATCTTAAGGAGGAGTTACCTCAATCCTTTCTATATTAACCAAAATGAAGTAGATTGACAAATTAATAATAATAATAATAATAATACTAGTAATTATTATTATTATTTATGCTATTGTTGCTTTGTTTTATACGATCTGTTGCAAATCTCACCCAGAGGCCTCAAGTAATAGCAACTTGGATGTTTTACTGTTGCTGTTATTTATGATTGGCATTGATATATTCGAGGGAAAGGAGACCAGATTCTGAGAACTAAAACTCTGTTAAATCTGTAAATGATTATTATTATTATCATTATTATTATTATTATTATTATTATTGCCTCTTCCAAAAATAATTTTCGAAAACTGAAAATGTCGGTCTGAAGTGTTGAATGTTCAGGATGTAATTTACTTGGCATGAAATAAATGTCCCACTTTAAAAGGTCAGCGACAGAAGAACGGGCAGTTAACACTGAACAGTTCTATATTCATGCTATTAATTACAATTTTATATATTGTAACATATATATTAGAGCTTTCAGACTATTATCTATCATATCCCGCCACCGTTTCCATTAAATATTTAGGTTGTTGTTCTTGTTGTTATTGTCGTTGTTCTTATTTTAATCCCATTATTATATCCCTGATCCAGTAGTGCTGTGATCAAATGTATTACAGCTGTAACATCGGTGTTTTTAGGGGTATCTTGGAGCATTATCTAATGTGTCTCTTCTGCTTTAAGGCTGTAAGATATGGTCAGAGGGAGATATGGCAGATCAAATGTACATATGCCTGTCTGTCTTTCCATCCATCTATCCATCCATCCATACATACATACACACCACATCCATAAGCGCGCGCGCGCACACGCACACGCACACGTACACACACACACACACACACACACACACACACATTAATGTTTGTTTTTATGCTCATTTATAATAAAAAACATTTTTACCTTAATCTTACGAGTTACACTATACTTTTGTAGAGTACAAAGTAATTATTCTGAAACAAGAATGTTGTTGATAGAGACTTCGAAGTTTCGGCCTGCCAAGCCATCGTCGTCCGAAACTTGGGGGCAGACTTCTGATCCAAGTATTTTTAGCCATGACCTTTCAGTCTTGATCCTTTTTAAAGGAAACCAAAGAATATATTATTTAACGGGTCTTTTTCTAAAGACGGTAGGTGTGATTTGAAATACATCTGCCTGTCTGTCCCTCTCTCTCTCTCTCTCTCTCTCTCTCTCTCTCTCTCTCTCTCTCTCTCTCTCTCTCTCTCTCATACACACACATTTATGTATGTATAATTTAAGGTAAACAGTTACGAGCTACTAATAGTTTCATGCATTGCTGCTAGTTATTTATATATGTATGTATATAGCTATATGTATATACATGTATGCATGCATGCATGAATGTATATATGTGCATGTATGTATGTATCAATTTATGTGGCAGGCATGCATATATGTATATAAGTATGTATGTATGTATGTATGTATGTATGTATGTATGTATGTATGTATCTATCTATCTATCTATCTATCTATCTAACCGTCTATCTATCTATCTGATTGCTATTTCAGCTAGTTCAGCGACCACCACGTAGAGACTTCCTTGTTGCCTCGAAGAGGATCAGTGGATGAATTATGTAGCACATAGCTTGCTAGTTCGTAGGTATAGAAACCGATCTAGTAGCAATAGAAGATAACGAAAAGATGCAGACATTGATAGACTATAACGACTGTAGCCTGTTGGTGAGTGAATGTCTGTTACTCAATCAGATAGGATATTTGTGAATAGCAGAAGCAGAAGTAGAAGTATAATCCCAGATACATGAGCAGTACTATAAAATTTGGTACACATGTACCGTGTCAAGCTCTGGCTTTCAAACTCTTTTAGTTTCGATGTGCACTGGAAATTAAATAGAAAAATTGCTGCCACACTTCGCATATAACTATTTATTAAACTTTAAAATTCAGAAAGAATATATAGAAATCTATTGCCTACCTTCTTTTATTCATCGTAGTTGTATATAACAAAATTAAGAACATGTTCTGCAGACGCCCAAGCATTATATTATTATCTTTTATTATTATTTTTATTTGTTCGGCCAAGCTGGAGCAACACTGTGGAGGGTTTTAGCCGAAAGAATCGACCCCCAGTACTTCCTTTATTTTTAAAACCCTGGTACTTATTTTATCGGTTTTCTAATGTTGAATCGCTAAGTCACGGGGACTTAAACCAACACCGGTTGTCAAGCGGTGGTGGGGGCAAGCACAAACGGAAATACATACATGCGTGGCTGTGTGGTAAGAAGCTTTCTTCCCAACCAGATGGTTTTGGGTTCAGTCCCACTGCGTGGCACCTTGGGCAAGTGTCTTCTGCTATAGCCCTGGGCCGACCAAAGGCTTGTGAGTGGATTTGGTGGACGGAAACTTCGACAAAATAGATCGATAGAATAAGTACCAGGCTTAAAAAAAGAATTACTGGGGTTGATTCATTCATTCGACTAAAGACACACACACACGCACACACACACACACAAATTAAGGTTGTACTCTAGCTTGGTTGCAGTCTAAGGACTGAAGCAAGTTGTTGTGTCGACGCCCCCAAGCGAAGAAGTAGGATCGCCCAAGACATATAAATAGAGGTAGTCTAGCTGTGGTAGAGCTGTTCAGTAGCTGTTGAGTAGCAATCGAGCAGAGATCATCCGAATGTGCTAGATAGCAGTAGCTTGAGACATAACACAAGTAAAAGACAAATATACCGGATTTCTTTCAGTTTCTGTCTATTAGATCCACTTTCAAGGTTTTGGTCGGCCCGAGAAGACAGCTGCCTGAGGTGTCACGCACTGGAACTAAACCTAGAACCATGTGGTTGGGAAGCAAATTTCTTACCACACAGCTATGCCTGCGTCAACAGAATGGGTTAAAAATAAAACCAAAGAAGAAAATCCATATCCCATCTCGATACATGTAGTACTACACCGTTTGGAAACCAATGGTATGGAGGCTTAAGTACTCATGAAAGCCAAAATATTTTCTCGCTATGGAGAGAAGAAAAAACCTTTTAAACCTAGTTTTAGCTGATAATTTGTAAGTCTCCTAAGCCTTAAGTTTCGACTAGAGGAAAAGGAATTCTCTTCTACCGATGTTGTCGTCGTATTTTAGTCCCAGGTTAACCCCTGATCGAGCAAACTTATGACAAAAGAATCTAGTCGTGACTATCGTGCCTTTTTTCCTATGTCAGGAACCCTTGACTGATGTTCTCTAAGATCTTGGGATGTGATTTGAGGGAAATTTGGAGATTTGGTTGCTATTTCTTGCAGGGCGAGTGACCCCTTTGAGTTTTCCTCGTTAGCTCATTCATTCCTATGTTGTGTAACACGTTACTTCAACCATTTACAGTTTCTCGTCCATGCAACACTCAAAAACACAACAGTATTGCAACTGTTTATCATGTTGATTTGAACTACCTAATGGTACCTATCTAAAAATGGATCATTTAAGATTTAAGCATTTAAAAAGAAACATATCTAATTCGTAGGCATGAAACTGTTTTTGGATAACAGAAATATGTATTTATCTATGACGTGTAAGTAAACCTACAGGAATCTTTCTGTGGGATGGACAGCAGAATAACTTAATTTGTTTCGCCGATCATTGCCAGCTCATCAAGAATTGTGCTTACTTCCTCCCATCTAGAAAGTAGAGAGAGAGAGAGAGAGAGAGAGAGAGAGAGAGAGAGAAAAGAGAGAGAGAGAGAGAGAGAGAAAACATTAATTAGCAATGCTTATTTAATGAACTAAAGTACCGAGACAGCGTGTATGATAAACATACTTTAGCCTCGTCTGTGTAAATAAAGACTAGACATAGTTAAATCACAGAGTTCTCTCCTTGTTACTCACTCTAGTTGTCTGTCACTCTCTCTCTCTCTCTCTTACTCTCTCTCTCTCTCTCTTACTCTCTCTCTCTCTCTCTTACTCTCTCTCTCACGAGCGCTCTCCCTCCCTCTCTCTCTCTCTCTCTCTCACCCTCTCTCTCACGCGCGCTTTCCCTCTCTCCCTCCCTCTCTCTCTCTCTCTCCCTCCCTCTCTCTCTCTCTCTCTCTCTCTCACCCTCTCTCTCACGCGCGCTTTCCCTCTCTCTCTCACGCGCGCTTTCCCTCTCTCTCTCACGCGCGCTTTCCCTCTCTCTCACGCGCGCTTTCCCTCTCTCTCTCACGCGCGCTTTCCCTCTCTCTCTCACCCTCTCTCTCTCACCCTCTCTCTCTCACCCTCTCTCTCACGCGCGCTCTCCCTCTCTCTCTCTCACCCTCTCTCTCACGCGCGCTCTCCCTCTCTCTCTCTCCCCCTCTCTCTCACGCGCGCTCTCCCCTCTCTCTCTCCCCCTCTCTCTCTCCCCCTCTCTCTCACGCGCGCTCTCCCCCTCTCTCTCTCTCTCTGCAGAACGGAGTTAAGGACGGCTCGACTAGTTTCACCTGATTATTACCAGTTCATCGGAAGGATTGACTTCATCCGTTCTAATTATACTTTGTTGAAATCGCTTTTACAAGGACGCTAATTTAAATCGATATCATGGCCTTTTTTTTTCTTTTAGATCCTCCATGCTTGAGGAGAAAGATGTGACCATGAATCTATTTACTATTTAAAGCCTGAAAGAAAGCTATAAGTAAATAAATAATTAAATAAATAAGTAAAAAGGCTTCTATTTATATTGACTGGTGATGGTTCCGCCAGTTTCACACACACAATTCATGCAAATAAGGTTCTGTACATTAAAAAAAAAGTTTCATATGTAACTAAAGCTAATTGTGTGGATGCTTCCATTTAACATTGAAATTTTATGCATGATGGTGAATTCTATTTTAGACTGTATTGCAAGCTGTGCATTCAACACACCAATACTCATGCACATACATATACGTACACATAAAACATTCTTCATACATACTATATACATACATACACATACATACATACATACATACATACATACATACATACATATATACACACATATATACACACATACATACACGCACACATACACACACATACATACACGCATACATACACACACATACATACATACATGCAAACATACACACATACATACATACATACATACATACATGCATATGTACATAATTGGCTGTATCCTTACCTTTTTTATCTTCCACAGTCAGGCTATTTCGTATTTAAGATTATATACATCTACTTTTTTCACCATCTTTCTTAATTATTCTGGAGCCAAATGGGCATGCAACATTAATTACAGAGCACGTGGTTTACCTTGTCCACCGGCTTCGTATGCTCAAGCATCTGGTCCGTTTGGATTGGGAAATTCCACAGGATTTTGAAAGTCTCCGACTCAGTCACTCTCTGTGGTTCGTGTTCGTTACCACGTCTTTTCTCTTTTTACCCCCACTTATCACAGTTTTCAATGCAGCACTTTCGCTACCTAATCATGTAGCCACAACTTATATTGGTTTTGGGCAAGTCGAGGGAATTCATTCACTATATGGGCAATAGTTTCGTCAAATCCATTATAAATTCGGCACAATATAGTCACTTACTCATTTCTAAGGTTGACTCTCCAATTTGTGTCCAAAGCTTGGTTATATATGTATATATATATACGGATATATGAATACACATACATGTGGAAATACCAATATACATATAATATGAGCATGTTATAATAGATATATACATACATATGTATTATATGTGTGTGTGTATGTATTATATGTACGTACGTATATATATGTATATATATATATGTTTATTTATATATATGTATATATATGTGTGCATCTGTGTAAATATATATATATATATATATATATATATATATATATATATATATATATACACACATACGCACGTGTGTAGGCATGTATATGCATCTATCTATCTGTCTGTCTGTCTGTCTATATTAGGTCATCCCATTAATAATGCAATTTTTTCAATTGCATGAACTAAAAGTCGGAGGGGGATGATATAAGCTACCTGCATCAACTTGCTATAAAAGCAGGTAGTAATTTTATCTTGTAATTATTCTTAGTGCAGGTTTTGAAAAGTGCAGTTCGATTTTAACAGTTATTTTTTCATAACTATAATGGAAGTAGCAAAGGAGCATATTCACAATATTTTGATTTTATGAATTCAATAAAGGTAACAACGCAACGGAAAGTGCGAGGAATATTAATGCAGTATATGGAGATCGGTCAATAAGCATAAGCCAGTGTCAATGGTGTTTCCAGAAATTCCGAGCCGGAAACTACAGCCTAGAAGACGATCCTCATTCTGGAAGATCTGTAGAACTCGACGAGGACGTCCTGCAGACCCTGATGGAACAAAATCCCATCGTAACTGTTGAGGAGCTAGCAGAAAAGCTTGGATTTGGTCATTCAACCATTCATCGACGCCTGAATACCATCGGAAAAGTCAGAAAATTTGGTCAATGGGTTCCTCACAAACTTTCCTTGTCTAATCGCAGCAGAGATTGAATGTGTGCTCTTCTTTGCTGTCACGTCTCACGAATGAACCTTTTTTAGGACAGAATAGCGACTGATGACAAGAAATGGGTTCTCTATAAAAATGTTAAGTGCCGAAGACATTGGGTAGGGAAAGGAGAAACACCGGCACCCCAGACTAAAGAAGGTCTTCACCCACGTAAGGTGTTATCTGTTTGGTGGGATATGAAAGGTTTAGTCCATTTTGAACTTTTAAGCCTAAACCAAAACGATAACAAATGAGATCTACTGCGAGAAGCTTAAGCGGCTTAAGTTAGCGCTTAAAGAAAAACGACCATCTTTGGTTTCAAGACGAAAGGTGTTCTTCCATCAGGATAATGTCCGGCCACATACAGTGAGGATGACATTCCAAAGGCTGGAGCAGTTTGAATGGGAAACGATATTCGCCGGACATTGCCCCATCTGATTATCATTTATTTCGCAGTCTTCAAAATCATTTGGGTGGAAAAAATATGAATTCTGTGGACGATGTTAGAACTGTACTGGAGGAGTATTTTTCGTCACGGACAAGTGAATTTTGGAAGAAGGGACTTGCAAGTCTCTCAGATAAATGGAAGAGCATTGTAGAAAATGAAGGAGTGTATATTTTAGATTAAAAAATAACTTTATCTTAATTTTGAAAAATAAAAGAAGTATAAAAAACCGCATTATTCATGGGATGACCCAATATATATAAGCAGATAGATAATGGTTTTCATTATTGTTGATGGTAATGGTGCTTAACCCTCGGTGTACCCTGATCGAGCAGATCAATGGTCAAAGATATTCCAGCCGTTTTTTTTGTGTATCAAGAACTAAATTGTTCGTTGCATCTTGCTCTATTTATTTTCGCTTAGCCTCCAATTAAGCAAACCTACGAACAAAGGCGTTCTGGTAATGACCATTTTTTAAATCGAAAGTGGTAGAATTGATTTAAGGGAGTCGTGACAGTGATTTTGAACAGGATGAGCGTCTTCTTTGAGGCTCCCCCATTTCCTCACTCGGAGCGGATATATTTCCCGCCTTTAATTGAAAATTGGTAAGGCAATCAGACAGGAACGTGCAATCTCTGAGAGAAGCTAGGCAAAACCTACCCATATTTAAAGCTGTTGCTTAATTGCTTAACTATAGCAGCAATAACAACAACTAAACAACAACAACAACACTTATTTAGTGTGACTGATTTTGTAGTCGAGGTGTGTGGATTAAATAAGTAACAAGGACAGCAATTTCTTCTTGGGTGTAGGCTAACAAAATAAAAAAAAATATAGACATGAAAATATATAGAAATATATGAAAATACATAGAAATATATAGAAAAAATATACAAATTAGTTTTCTGATAAACATAGACGGTTATGGTTAGGCAAACAACATGTGGCATATTCCAGGATAATTTGCTATCATTCTCAATAGATCAATGAAATTATGACAGTTGAAAAGACTGCAGAACTTGATAGATAATTAGTCATAATTGTGGAATTTTCCTTATTCCGAAGAACGAGAAATTTGTTTTTTCCCTTTTTATTTTATATGTAATTATGACGTCACAGACAGTTTGATCATCATGAAGCAACGCAAATTATAGACACGCGCTTAGGAAACAGAAATAAATGTCACTCATCTAAAAATACAACACTCTTCTTTTGATTTCGGTCCTGCAATTGAGTCTTACTAGGTCTCCAAATATAAAGGTTTCATCGAACATATCTACATCAGGACATATTTCAAGTTCTTATTTTATCGGGCTCTATTTGCTGATCTATTAAGTTATGATTCATAATAGGACACATCGTAAAAGGTATGGATATTACACACACACACACACACACACTGGTTATATTAATTCATTTAAATAGTTGTTAAGCAATGACACTACGCAGCCTATCAAATGTTGGGAACTCCGAGGTGCATTCCAGAAGTTTTGAGACTTTGTTTTAGGAGAGGCAATTATAACTGTTCTAAATTGTTGTAATTTTAGAATTTCATTACTCTATATCTAATAAGCTGACTTGCTAACTTTTGCTATTCCAGCTCGAAGTAGACGACTGTAACAGCGCTTTGAACACACTCTGCTAAACACTGCTCGTCACCGCTGATTAATTTGCATTAAAGCAGTCGGGACGTTTGGAAGCTCGCTATGCAATAAAGTTTTGTGTTAAACTGGACAAAGACGCTACGAAAATCTATGAAATGGCTCTAGAGTGCTTATAAATGAAGCTTTTGCTGGCACAAAAGATTAAGGATGGTAGAGAGGAAGTGAGAGACGATGAGAGGTGCGGGAGGGAGAGTGACATCAGAACATCAGAGCTGGTTGAGAAAGCTCGCAATTTTCCGGATGATAGTCGTATGTCTGTAAAGAAAATAAACTCACTATTTGGAGTTGTGACTGAACACCGATCTGGGGGCAACCAGATCGAACTGTCTCAAGTGTAACTGCCCGAAACAGTAAGGACTTCTGGTAACTCGACTGAGGAAAGAAGGCCACGAATGACCCGTCTTTTTTTCCCTGTCCTTCTGATTGTTGTTTCTTCTGTCCGCCTTTGTATTGTCTGTCTGTCCGTCCGAATGTTTTATTGTCCTCTATTGCTTTTTTTGCTCCGTTTTATATATATATATATATATATATATATATATATATATATATATATATATATATATATATATATATATATATATATATATATATATATATATATAAGCAATGTTAATTCTCTAAATGAAGTATTAACAGTAACTGCACGATAAAGTGTAGTATATTGCCACTTAAGTGTGGCTGACCCCTAGGGGTGGATGTTACTGTTGCTTTTAGCCCAGGAGGACATCTCCTCCAGCTGGCTTATCGACACACGACTGTGTCCTGTTTGCCAAGGGAAGTTATCCCTCTCACCATGATCTGTAGCACAAACGGATCCGGATTTCAGGGTTATTTCCCTTCGTCGGCGTTCGACAGCCACTGACCTTGGTGAGAGAGACAAAATCCTGGCAATCTTATATCTACTTTTCCAGTGAAGTTCTTCACTGATATCGAAAAGGTGAAAACAAGCAATGTTAATTCTCTAAATGAAGTATTAACAGTAACTGCACGATAAAGTGTAGTATATTGCCACTTAAGTGTGGCTGACCCCTAGCGGTGGATGTTACTGTTGCTTTTAGCCCCAGGAGGACATCTCCTCCAGCTGGCTTATCGACACACGACTGTGTCCTGTTTGCCAAGGGAAGTTATCCCTCTCACCAGTGGCTGTCGAACGCCGACGAAGGGAAATAACCCTGAAATCCGGATCCGTTCGTGCTACAGATCATGGTGAGAGGGATAACTTCCCTTGGCAAACAGGACACAGTCGTGTGTCGATAAGCCAGCTGGAGGAGATGTCCTCCTGGGGCTAAAAGCAACAGTAACATCCACCCCTAGGGGTCAGCCACACTTAAGTGGCAATATACTACACTTTATCGTGCAGTTACTGTTAATACTTCATTTAGAGAATTAACATTGCTTGTTTTCACCTTTTCGATATCAGTGAAGAATTTCACTGGAAAAGTAGATAAAAGATTGCCAGGATTTTGTCTCTCTCACCAAGGTCAGTGGTTGTCGAACACCGACGAAGGGAAATAACCCTGAAATCCGGATCCGTTCGTGCTACAGATCATGGTGAGAGGGATAACTTCCCTTGGCAAACAGGACACAGTCGTGTGTCGATAAGCCAGCTGGAGGAGATGTCCTCCTGGGGCTAAAAGCAACAGTAACATCCACCCCAAGGGGTCAGCCACACTTAAGTGGCAATATACTACACTATATATATATATATATATATATATATATATATATATATATATATATATATATATATATATATATATAAGCATTAAATAAAAGCTCAGAGACAGTACTTAGATGGAAAACTTTTTAGGAAAATCAAAAACCAAAAACAATATTCAAATTATGGGTGATTTTAGTGCACACCATCTTTTTGGGAATCTCAACATCAGATAAAATCAAAACGTAAAAGGAGACTATCGTCTGAAGACTATGAATAAATATAACTTTATTTTACACGCAGTCCTAGATTCCCCAGCCAATAGACAGTTTAATCGTCGTACCTCAACAATAGATCATTTGTCGTCTTCTTTATCAGCTGCTTGTTTAATAGATAACTTGAAATTAGACTATAAAGTGGATCTAGCCTCGGTTCAGGTCACTTGTACTTTAACCTAGCCAGTCGAGTATATCCAAGAAAATATATCTATTTCAGAGGATTTACTGCACAGAATATTTAGCAGTATATCCAATCAGTTGGAGATCTAAAAATAAATCTACAAATATTTATAGACAAAATTTAAAATGCAATTACTGTGAGAGCTTCTATTAACTATTTCAGTCTGGATAAAAACAACAACAGACTAGTGATAAAGATAATAATAAAGTATTGTAAAACTAAGAATTAAAACATCTAAAAGACAAGATGATCCTATCATTACAAGAATGGAAATCCCATCCAATGGATTCTAATGAAAAATATAAAGAAATATGTACAAAAAAAACAATGATTTAAAAAGCAAATAAAATAAGTCACAAAGGATTTCTGGTGAAGTGAAAATAATCTGGAGTACGTCTGTGATACATGTAATGTATATAATTCAATGATGGAACCAATTCTTTCGAAAGCAAATAAAAAAACTATTAATATATTAATCAGAATAATGAAGTTATCGCAGCCACTTCTGAATTCTCATAGTTATTCGCAGAAACGTTTATTTTTTTAATTTTGCAGAAACGTTTATTTTTTTAATTTTTCGTTAAAAAAAAAAAACATTAGCAAAAAAGAGAACGTTATTCCTCTCAGTCCAAGTATAGATTTTCCTGCTTTTGTTAAACATGAGTTATTATCTGCTAAAGATGATTAAAAAAAGAAGAAACAGCAACCAGTTTAGATGAAATATCTATTTTAATCATGGAGTATAATACAAGAAATAGAGCTAAAAATTTCAACAGGAGTTGCTGTATGGTAAATAGCTTGCTTACCAACCACATGGTTTCGGGTTCAGTCCCACTGCGTGGCACCTTGGGCAAGTATCTTCTACTACAGCCCCGGGCCGACCAAAGCCTTGTGAGTGAATTTGGTAGACGGAAACTGAAAGAATTTCGTCGTGTGTATATATATATATATATATATATATATATATATATATATATATATATATATATATATGTATATATTTGTGTCTGTGTTTGCCCCCCCCCCCCGCCATTGCTTGACAACTGATGTTGGTAGGTTTACGTCCCCGTAACTTGGCAGTTCGGCAAAAGGGAAAGATAGAATAAGTACTAGGCTTACAAAGAATAAGTCCTGGGGTCGATTTATTCAACTAAAGGCGGTGCTCCAGCATGGCTGCAGTCAAATGACTAAAAGGAATAAAGGAATAAAAAGAATAAAAGAATTAGATTTATGAACATTTTCTTAGACCTTTACAATATCAAAACCAAATAAAGATAATTGCCATTCAAATCGATCATAACGATCTCTAGCTCTAAGTAATAAATCTAAAATTTTGTAGAAAATAATAGGCAATAGACTATCTTACTTGGGATGAAAAATTAGTTTTATACTTAAATACTTAATACAAAAATGGGCTTTAGATTGCATCAGGATTTTGGAATATTTGATGCAGAATGGTTAGGATTGATAAACATCTTCAGATTAGGAATACCAAAGAAAAATGTATTTATACGCCGATAGTCTACCGAACCTTGAACTGTTTCAATATAAAAGGGATACCGGATTTAAAAAGTTAAGGAGATTCTTCAAAAACTGGATAAATAAACAAATAACAATTATTTGAGTACCTGGTCTCAGATTTTAAGGGGAAGAGGAAAGAAGATGAATTAGCAAAAGAGGGACAGATAAAGGGTAGATAAGGACTACATTTCAAATGGAAAAAATATTGGGGAAAATCAAAGGAGAAACTACTAATCTTTAATCTTCTATTGCCTCAGCCAAATCTAAGACAGTGAGTTGTCATAACTGTTAGCACGCCGGCGGAAAATGCTTAGCTGCATTTCTTACGTCTTTACGTTCTGAGTTCAAATTCGACTTTACCTTTCATCCTGTCGGAGTCGATAAAATAAGTGCCAGTTAGGTATTTGACCAACTTACTCCTCCCCCTCAAAAACTGCTGGCGCTGTGCCAAAATTTGAAACCATTATTTCAGTCAAGTCACTGCCCGAAATATTTGGGAAGGAGGAGGCCAGTCGATTAGATCCATCCCAGTACATAACTGGTACTTAATTTATCGACCTCGAAAGGCAAAGTCGACCTCGGCGGAATTTGAACTTAGAACGTAAAGACAGACGAAATACTGCTAAGCATTTCGGCCAGCGGCTAACGTTTCTTAATTTTTTATTATCCATAAGGACATACATAGAAGGGACCTGCACAATGAAATCGAATGATTTTACATGAAATGCGATTGGGTCCTTTTAAAAATTCTAAATACATTATATATAATACGGATGGTGATAGGACACAATAAGACATGACAGATGGAGTGGAGGCGGTTTTATAACGGACCCCACGAAACCTGGGTTTTTAAACCATATCGCATTCACGCGGAGCCTTTCATGCCCAACATTCGTGCGACATTCTTCCATCTTTTTTCAAACATGTCTTCAGTCAAACATCTCCTCTCCAGCCCTATTTGCCTTTTAGGTGGAAGATGAAAAAATTAACCAGATTAGGGTCAGAGATGAAGGTGCCTGACCTTATTCCTTTCATTCTTGTCCTCCATATAATCTAACAAAGGTTCAAAACTTAACAACAAATGGCAATAATAACAATAAATAAAAATAACAATTACTAACCAAATTCTCGCAAAGACAAATTAACCACAGCATGCTAACGTTTCTTATTTCTTTATTGCCCACAAGGGGCTAAACATAGAGGGGACAAACAAGGACAGACAAAGGGATTAAGTCGATTACATCGACCCCAGTGCGTAACTGGTACTTAATTTATCGACCCCAAAAGAATGAAAGGCAAAGTCGACCTTGGCGGAATTTGAACTCAGAACGTAACGGCAGACGAACTACCGCTAAGTATTTCACCCGGCGTGCTAATGTTTCTGCCAGCTCACCGCTTTGTATAAAATGTTTATTAAACACTGTCCAAGGTATAAACACAGGCTTTGTCTGGAACAGTCCATATTCCTTTGAGTTATATTTTATCATGAATAAGTCGTGTGGAATTACCTTTCTGTTCTAGAAAACACTAAGAAAAACATCTGGCATTCCTTGCTTCAATACTAAAGTTACCAGTTTGATTGAGAACCATTTTAAAAACGGTCATCAAAAAGGCTGGGGGTACAATTCTTTTTCGAGGATTTACCAAACCATAAATAAGATCTTCCAATTCATGGAGACATCGAGGATTTACCAAACCATAAATAAGATCTTCCAATTCATGGAGACAACAAAAATATTTAACGACAGAAACATTTAACCGTTCTTTTCACTTCTTTTCCTTTCTTTCTAATTCTTGGGTGTTTTTTTTTTCAGTTTATTTTTTCGTCAGTCTGTCATGGCTTACCAGTTTTACACGGACGTTTAAACTGATTAAATAAATATTTTAAAGAGACATTTTTTAAATAATGTAATTAACGAAAATGATTTGAACAAATATTTAAGGATTCAGAGCTGTTTGTTTTTCTTGTCGACAAAAATTGGCACTGAGGGTTTTCGCCCATTT
>NC_142930.1:99189148-99221648 GCF_046866305.1 Octopus bimaculoides | reverse complement strand
AGAGTTATGTGGAAATCCAAGCAACGTACTTACGAAACGGTTTAGCAAAAATAGCAAAACGAAAACAACCAAAAAAAAAAAAAAAAGAAATTGCCTGTGCTTTTTACTATATCTTTTATCTTTTATCTTTTACTAGTTTCAGCCATTGAACTGCGGCCATGTTGAAGCACCGCCTCGAAAGGTTTAATCGAACAAATCGATCCCAGTACTTATTTTTAAGTCTGGTACTTATTTCTACTGGTCCATCTTGCCGAACTGCTACGTTACGAAGACATAAACAAACCAACACCGGCTGTCATGCGGTCGTGGTGGGGGTGGAGGGACAAACACAAAGATACGCACACATACATCTACATGCGCGCGCGTATATATATATATATATATATATATATACTTGCCCTTACCTCTCCAACACCACCCTCCTCACCAGCACCCATCACCGACCCTATCACATCACCGACTCCTTCACCTGCACTTCTACCAACCTCATCTATTGCCTCTCCTGCTCTCTCTGCCATTCTCTGTACATCGGACAAACGGGGCGCCGCCTGGCCGACCGATTCGCGGAACACCTCCGGGACATCAACGTTGGCAATGACACCCCGGTGTCACACCACTTCCGCTCTGCCGGCCACTCCTTGCAGCAACACCTGTCTGTGTTTGGATTGTCCATGCACAGGGGCCATCCGGACTCCCGTTTGCGCCGTGAACAGGGATTGGTCTTCTCTCTCCCCTCCTTTGCGCCACATGGGCTCAACTCCCCTCCCCTCTTCATCTAACTCCCTCCTCCTGTCTCTCTCCAACACCCTCCCTCCTACCACCCATCTCTCCCCCTCCCCCACCTCCCCTCCTGCTCCGATTCCTACTTCTTTGTACGTCTCTTCACTCCAACTTCTCTTCCTACTTCTCTTCACTCCCACTTCTCTTCACCCCTACTCTTTCTCTCCTCTCTCTTACTCTCTCTCACTCTCTTCTCTCGTACTCCCCCCTCTCTCACTCTTACTCTCTCACTCTCTTCTCTCTTTCCCTCTCTCTCACTCTCTCTCACTCTTACTCTCTACATTCTTACTCTCTTACTCTCTCACCCTTACTCTCTCACTCTCTTCTCTCTTTCCCTCTCTCTCACTCTCTTCTCTCTCACTCTCTTCTCTCTCACTCTCTTCTCTCTCACTCTCTTCTCTCTCACTCTCTTCTCTCTCACTCTCTTCTCTCTCACTCTCTTCTCTCTCACTCTCTTCTCTCTCACTCTCTTCTCTCTCACTCTCTTCTCTCTCACTCTCTTCTCTCTCACTCTCTTCTCTCTCACTCTCTTCTCTCTCACTCTCTTCTCTCTCACTCTCTTCTCTCTCACTCTCTTCTCTCTCACTCTCTTCTCTCTCACTCTCTTCTCTCTCACTCTCTTCTCTCTCACTCTCTTCTCTCTCACTCTCTTTCTCTTCCTCTCTTTCTCCCCCCATACCCACCTTCCCCCCTCTCCCCATACCCACCTTCCCCCTCTTCCCCCTCTTCCCCCCATACCCACCTTCCCCCTCTTCCCCCCATACCCACCTTCCCCCTCTTCCCCCCATACCCACCTTCCCCCTCTCTCAATCCACCTTCCCTCTCTTATACCCACCCTCTCTCCTCTCTTTCTCTCCCCTCCCATACCCATCTTCCCCCTCTCTTACATCCACCTTCCCCTTCCCCCTTCATCGTCAACACCCCCTCATAAGCTCATCCCACCACACCCCAACACACTCCTACTCTACCTTCCCACTCCACCCCATCCAATTCCTTACACCCACTGGACACTATTCAATTTTTTTTTCTCCGTGTTTTTCTCCTTGTCTCCGTATTCTTTCTGTTGAAGAGCGTAGCTCGAAACGTCAAAGACTTTCCGTATTCCCGAGCGTCATACTAATACATCCTTTTGTTATTTACACCACCTGTCCTCGTCTGTTGTTGTTTTTTCGTATATTCTCATATATATATATATATATATATATATATATATATATATATATATATATATATATATATATATATATATATATATATATATATATATATATGTATATATATATATGTATATATAGGAGAATTTACGAGAATATATATATATATATATATATATATATATATATATATATATATATATATATATACTCATGTAGCAAGTATATGTTCACAGTTTGCTTGTATTGAAGAATTATCTCATATTGTACTACAACATTGCTTTGCACCAACTGTTTACATTCACTTACAATAGTTTCGTGGACTATTTACAGATAATGAATTTTTTCACATTTTCCACTGTTGGACTCACTTTCTTTAGACCTTCTAAAGACTTGCATTTTCAACTGTCAGAACTGTTTGCAATGGTTTTCAACTGCTCTTACGAACTTTCGCTTATTCTCAGTTGATGTATTGTACATTTTTCTTTGACACTGTTATGCTCATATTTTCTTTTTTTTCCCTCATTGCATTTCCATTTTGTACATATTTATCTTTTTACCATTTGTTGTACATTTTTCTTTCTTACTACAGTTTTTCTTTTTTTGCTATTTTTGTACCTTTCCTTCGCAGTCACTATATTGGTCCGAGGGTAATTGTAGCAAGTATATGTTCGCAGTTTGCTTCTCTACCATTAAATAGGCGAATATCGGTTCATACGCTGTTTTCTACGTGTGATCACATAACCTGGTCACGTGGTGGCAGATACATCGATCTAGCCTTCTAGCTTTACGCGGGCTAACCATCCCATCACGTGACAAACCAGCCGAGTGCGGGGAAATTTATGTCTGTTCGTTGGAGTCCATCATCAGCCATATAAGGAAAAATCTTCCCGCTACTCTTTAGTGAGGTGGGTTTGCGCGACCGAGTTCGGATCTCGGCAGAGAGGAAGTTCATTCCGCAGATAACCTTCGATGCGTACGTCAGTTCCTGTCTTCCAGCAGAAGTCATGTCGCGTATTTGTTTTCCTGTTCTATTCAAGTACCAACTGCATGAGATACCGTATGTATATTTTCTGACAGTAACATTCAAGATGTATTCCATCAAGCTTGCCGTGTCAATGATCTTTAACGGGTTGAATAAATCGTCGCATTTAATTCGTCTGCTTTCCTCGTTCATGCACACGTACGCTGGAACTCAAACCAGCGTAATTCATCAACTCAACTTCAATCGTTAAACGCGAAAAGTCAAAGACTTTTTCATTCTTTCCGAACGTCAAACCAATACATCTGATTGTTTTCTCACCTGTCGTTTGTTTTCATATTCTTTCAGTTTCCGTCTACGAAATCCACTCACGAGGTATTGTTCAGCTCAAGGCTATAATAGAAGACACTGACCTAGGAGGAACTGACCTAGCTTTTTTCTCTTGTGTGTATTGAGGGAATGTTTGCTGTCTTAAGAGACAATATGACTGGCTAGCTGGGGTGGGAGGAAAGAAGAGTTAAGAGGGATTTTTTGATTTTGGGTTGGTCTGTGAGCTAGTCTGTCATGGTTCACTGGTTTTTGGGACTGGTTTTGTGCACATCTCTATGTGTGTGTGTATATATGTGTGTTTGTGTCCGTGTGTGTGTGTGTGTGTGTGTGTGTGCCATTTTTATTGGTCCCAGAGTTTATTGTGGAATGTGTATATGAGTATGTGTATGTTTTATCTATGGTAGGATGGTGTGTGTATATGTGTGCACGTTTGTATAAGTGTGTATGTGTGTGATTGGTATTTGTTAGGGTGTTGTGTGTGTGTATGTGTTGTTCGTGTGTGTGCGTGTGTGCGTTCGTGAGTGCGTGTGTATGTGTGTTTGTGTGTTTTTTGTGTCGGTGGGGATATTAGGTGTGTGTACGTGAGAGTGTCCGTATATCTCTTTGTCTGAGTATGTATGTGTTGTTTTAATCGTCCTTGTGGTGTGTGTGTGAGAGAGCAACCGTATGTATGTGTGAGGGTGTGTACGTATGTGTGCGTATGTGTGTGTATGTATGTGTGCATCTGTGTGTGTGCGTGGGAGTGTTTTGTGTGAGTGTGGGAGTGTGTGTGTACGTGAGTGTGTGTGTGTCTCTCTGTCTGAGTGAGTGTGTTGTTTTAAATACCCTTGTGGTGTGTGTGTGTGTAAGCAACCGTATGTGTGTGTGATGGTTCATATGTATGTGTATGTCTGTATGTGTGCGTATGTCTATTTGTGTTGTGTGTTGGTGGGGGTGTTATGTGTGTGTACGTGAGTTTGTGTGTGTCTCTAAGTATGTTTGTGTTTGAATTGTCCTTGTGGTGCGTGTGTGTGTGAGGGAGCAACTGTATGTGTGTGCATGAGGGTGCATGTGTGTGTGAGCATGTATGTGTGTGTTGTATTTATTAGGTGTCCTTGTACGTTGGGTTTATCCAGATGATGTGTATGTGTGTGCATGTGTGTTCCGTGTATGTTGGTACTGGGTATGCGTTTGTATGTGTGTGTATGTGGGTATGGTTTATGTAGTTTCCTGGTGTATATGTGTACATGTGTGTGTGCGCTGTAATTGTGAGTGATTAGTTTTGTTTGTATTGTTAGTGCAGTATGTGTGTGTATACGTGTGGGTGTGTTTGTGTGAGTGCGTCTATGTGGCTTGTATTTGTCAGGGAGGTGTGTCATTGTGTGTGCATGCTTCTGTGCATGTGTGCTTGTGAGTGTTTCTTGTGATTGTTGGGATGGTATTGTGTGTGTTTTTCTTTTGAGTGTGTGTGTGATATTTTTACTGGGGAACGGGCGTATGGTGTTTGTATGTGTGTGTACATATGTATGCAAATATGCGTGTGTGAATATGATTTGTGGTTGCCGGAGTGGTGTGTAGGTGTGTGCATGTACCTGTTTACGTATGTGTGTATGGGTGTTGGTTGTGGTTGCTACAATTGTATTGTAAGTGTATATATGCATGTTTTTTCTTGAAATGTATGTGGGTTTGTGCTCTAGTGTGGAGATATTGTGATTGTGTGTGTGTGTATATGTGTGTAAGTGTGTTCGTGTCGGAGGTTTGCATTGTATTTGTGTGTGTGTGATTTTGCGTATCTGTGTGTCTTTGTTTTGGGTGTGCACCTGGGGAGGGGGCTTATGTTAGAGTATGTTGAGCTGTGGTCTGTATTTTTGAATAAGATTATTTTCTCTATTTATTCGTGTTTGGTCAGTGGTGTTGTCTGAGCATTGGTATAATGGGAAAACTAGGAATTTGGGGGACTTGTTTTGTGCACAGAGATCTAAGTGCCCACTGAGTGGTATCTGTCTTGTGGTGGGATCCCTCAATTGCTGGCGGTGGACTGTCATCCTTTCTCTGAGAGTAAGGCTCGTTTGCCCTATGTATTCTTTGTGGCACCCTTCACACCTTATGGCATAAAGTAAATTTTTTGATGCGCAGGTGAAGTTATTTTTTATGACAAAAGTGTGTCCTGACTGGAATCTGTATGTTGTTCCTTCCATGAGGTGGATGCAAGTCCTGCAGTCGGAACGACCACATTTTTTGACGGTAGGTGGTGGGCTTGTGTTGGGCAATTTTGCATTCGTGAGTAGGTTTTTTAGGGATTTGGGTTGTCTTTTGCTTTTTATTATTTTATGGGTTGCGAGTACTCTTTTTAGACGTGGGTCTTGATTCAGTAGTGGGATGTTTTTGTATATTATTGTGTAAGCTTCTGCATTTCTAGGATTGTGTGTTGAGAGATATGGGAGACTATCTAACGTGCCGTGTATGTGTTTCGGTTTTCGCAGGTCATGGGTAGCAATTGTCTTGGCCCGTTCTATTCCATTGTCAACTAATGATGCTGGGTAATGTCTTTCGAGAAGAATTGCCTTTAGTTCTTCGAGTCTTTTATTTCGAGTTCTATAATTAGAGACAATTGTGCAAATTCTTCTCGCAAGGTTGAAGGGAATGTTTGTCTTTGTATGTTTTGGGTGATTGGAGGTGAACAGAAGGTATTGCTTGGAATCAGTCGGTTTGTAATGAATATCAGTCTCAATGCTGGTACCTATTTTTATAATGAGAATGTCAAGAAAAGGAAGTTGGTCTTGACTGTATTCCATTATAAATTGGATATGGTTGTTGACACTGTTGATTAGGGTTTTGAAGTCAAAGAGTTGGTCGAGTGTGTGGGACCATAGGATGAGGCAATCATCCAAGTAACGTTTCTAATTCTTCAACAGGTATTGGTGGAAAGACAGGCCATATCTAGTTTTGGATTTGTCGTAGATCTGCAATTCTAAGTAGGCCATCACCAGGTTTGCATATGTAGGGGCAACTTTAGTTCCCATTGCAGTCCCTGATACCTATCTGTAGGTGCTATCATTAAAATTCAAAAAATTGTTTTGAAGGATAAACTTAAGGCCCTCGATGATGAATTCTTTTTTTTATTCTTTCTGAGATCTCATTGGGGTATTTTTCTAGCCAGAATTTAATAGCTTCCAGTCCATATTGATGTGGGATCGTAGTGTAAAGATTTATTACATCAAAGGAAACAATGAAAATGTCTTTATCGGTATGTTTGGGTAGATGATTTAGTAGGTCCAGGTCATTTCTAACAATACTTGGTATGTGGTGAAGTATTGGTTTCAAGAGGATATCGATAAAGTTGCTTAATCTGTGTGTTTCACAGTTTGGGCCTGCCACAATTGGTCTTAGTTTGAGATCAGTGGGATGTGGTACAGTGATGCAGGTGGAAGTGGACTTTTTGCAAGCTTCAGAAATAGTTTTGCTCTTGTGGATTTTTGGAAGTCCATAGAGGTTGCTGGTTTTGCAATTAAAGTTTGCTAGGTAGTCGCATTCCTTTGCTGTTAAGTTGTTTCGATGTTGGCAAATGAGTGTTTAATTTGGTCATTGTTTTTGTTTGTTGGTAGTTGACTACTCTTTCATAGTATGTAGTGTCTTGTAAGAGTTAAGATACAGAGTTTTTGTATTGTTCTGTATCCATAATGACGACAGTGCTACCCTTATCTGCTTCTTTGATTGTGATGTCATGATTGTTTCGTAACTCATGGATGATTTTCCATTCGTTTTTACTGGTGTTGGGTTTGGGTTTAGGTTGTAGAAGTTCATTATAAGGAAAGTTCGAAATGTACTCACAAAATTTGTCCAATGTTTTGTTTCTACCTTTTATGGGATTATAATTGCTCTTGTTACGAACCATTGATTCGTCGTTATTGATTTCTTTGTCAAAACCTCCTTGGACGTCATTGTGAAGTATTGAGTATATATAATATTGCTGTTGTGGCTTCTTATTTTTTTCTACTGCTTGGTATTTTTGAGCATTTTATTCTCTAAACCAGTGCTAGCAACCTCCTTTTTAAGTGTCACCCTCTTTCAAACATTGTACAATTGGAACGCCTATCAAACTCATAATACGGATTAAGTGAGTTTAAAAATGAAGTTAAAAATAAAGATAGTTTATTATTCATTACAACTAAATGATTAAAGTTTTAATCATCTCAGACTCTGAAGATATAATACAAACAGAACTCCTTCCTTTCTATGGGTTTCCATTTATTTGTGGACCACATTATACCACATGAGAAAAAAAAGGACACAACCCACTTCCTCCAAAAGCAACTAAGTACACAAATCGGTTGTTGAATCAGTAATAGCTACTCAGTGCATTTGTCGAGCTAGTCAGACTCATCGACAGGTATGATGAAGGCTATGTTTTGCTGAAAAGGTCACAACAACACCTAAACATATTCAGAGAACTGTTTCTTGTACTTGCCAAAATAACTGATTTTCGTTTAGATGCAAAGGTCTACAATCTGTGGGGGAAGAAGTTAGTTGATTATATCGACTTCAGCATTTGACTGGTAGTTTATTTTATCCACCACAGAGAGATGGAAAGCGAATTTGATTTCAGCGGGATTTAAAATCAGATGTAAATAACCGAAACGAATGCTGTCACTCGAATGATTCTGTCAATCCACTTACGAAATAATTGCTTCCAATTTAGGCACAAGGTCATTCATGTTGAAGGAGAGTAGTTGGTCGATGCCATCAACTACAGTACTTGACTGATACTTTATGTTACTGACACCACCTCAAAAAAAAAAAAAGAAAAAAAAAGAAAAGAAAAAAAAAGAAAAGAAAAAATTTAAAAAGAATATGCAAGGTAGGTAAAGCTGACCTCGATGAGATTTTACTTCCGACATAAACAGCCAAAACAAGTATCACAAGGTATTTGGTTCGTCGCATTAACGATTCTGTCAATCCACTTAATAACGATATTTATTCTTCAAGAATATTGGCTTCAAATTTTGGCACAAGGCCAGAAATTTCGGGGGTGGGGCTAAGTCGATTACATCGACGCCAATGTTCAACTGGTACTTATTTTACCGAGTACGAAAAGATAACAGCAAAGTCAACTTCGATGGAATTTGAACGCAGAAAGTAAAGACGGGCGAAAAGCCACTGAGTACTTTTTGCCCGGCGTGCTAACGATTCTGCCAGCTCACCACCCTACAAATCGTTTATTAATATTACTTTTTCTTTATTATATGATTACTTTTAGTTATATATATATTTTTTATGCCCTCTACATTAAATGTTGACACTAACTGAACCATTATTTATTTTCATACCAATGGCGTCTGTGGTTTAAGCATTGTGGTGTTGTGTTCTCTTCAAGTCGATTTTAATTATGCGATCCAGTTTCGGTCCTTAGTTGGAATTAATGGGTCTTAATTACAGAAGTCGGAAACGTTCTAAAAAGATGAATCATGGGAAAGTTTTCTATGTGGTCCCTGAAGTCTCCCCCAAACCACTTGCTAGTGTCATTGAATAATGTTGTCATAGATATAGCTGACTGAATTGAAGCCTTTGAGCATAGGGTTCCTCCTCCTCTTCGTCGTCATCATCATCATCATCATCATCACCAGTAGCAACAGCAACAACTGCTGCAACAACATCAGCTCAACATACCCTAAGGAAATAACTGAGTGTTACAATTTCAAATAATCCAGTGAATCTGTCTGAAATTTATAAATTAAAAATCTCTGACTTTTGAATTTAAATTGTGGACCCTAAAATTTGTCCCATCCCTCCTTTTTCATTACAGCAGAAATATTTGTGGTAATTTTGCTTTAATATTCTTTGGAAAAGGTATTAAACCGCATTTGATTTAATTCATTTGTCCTGTAGATATCAAAGCTTGTGTACTCAGTGTTGGAAAAAAAAAGTTTTGGGAACCAGAGGTATTTATTTTAATGACCGTGAAGATGAGGATGAGGGGGGGGTGAAGCTGGGGTTGGGGTGGAGGTTGGGGGAATATGAGATGGGATTAGATGGGGCTATTATATCTGCTTCCCCAACCACGATCTGATACGTCAAAGAACACTGTCCATCTATCTGTATTCCTCTCCCATTATTACCACCACTGCTTGTAATGTAAACAGCAAACGAACAAAAACGATGGAGTTAATGTGGTTGCCTGATCTGTAGAAATAGCAGCCAGATAGATCTCGTTCAAAATCACACTATATAGCGGTTCAGTCGGAGTTTGACCTGTAAATAAATAACAGCAACAACAACAACAACAACGTCGACAAAGAGCAGAAACAAAGAAAAACATCAAGGACAACAACAACAACAACAACAACAACGTAAGAAGATAAATAACAAAATAAAAGCACAAGGAAATCAATAAGCTGAAGAAACGGTGCCTCTAACCATTTCATATCATTGTTGCACAGTAGTCAGTATTAAAGCTGCACCGATCAGCGGGCGACGTCACCTTCCTTTTATAATAGCTGCTGCTGTTGCTGCTGCTGCTACAACAACCACCAGTACTACTACTACTACTACTACTACTACTACTACTACTTCTTCTACTACTACTACTACTACTACTACTACTTCTTCTACTACTACTACTACTACTACTACTACTACTACTACTTCTACTACTACTACTACTACTACTACTACTACTTCTTCTTCTTCTACTACTACTACTACTACTACTACTACTGCTGCTGCTGCTGCTGCTACTACTACTACTACTACTACTACTACTTCTTCTTCTACTACTACTACTACTACTACTACTACTACTACTACTGCTGCTGCTGCTGCTACTACTACTACTACTACTACTACTACTTCTTCTTTTACTACTACTACTACTACTACTACTACTACTGCTGCTGCTGCTGCTGCTGCTGCTGCTACTACTACTACTACTACTACTACTACTTCTTTTACTACTACTACTACTACTACTACTACTACTACTACTACTACTACTACTACTACTACTACTTCTTCTTCTACTACTACTACTACTACTACTACTACTACTACTACTACTACTACTACTACTGTTGCTGCTGTTACCTGGCCGTACTATTTACGCCAGACAGACAGACGAATCAATAAAAAAACAAACGTCATCCGAGATAAATTAAAATGTAGGCTTTTGATTCAAAACCTACTGCAGCATCATTGTTGTCATCGTCATCGTGTCGTCGCCGATGTTATCATCATCATCATCACCACCACCACCACCATTCTCCTCATTGTCGCCGTTCTGGTCGTCGTCGTAGAAATGATTGTCGTCATCGTTGTGGTAGTAGTAGTCGTGGTGGTGGTGGTAGCGGTAGTCGTCGTCGTCGTCGTCGTCGCCTTCACCATTATCATAATCATCCTTAAAGTCACCATCGACACTATCATCATCATCATCATCATCGTCATCATCATCATCATCGTCGTCATCATCATCATCATCATCATCATCATCATCATCATCATCATCATCATCATCATCATCATCACCTATCGTCATTATCCACATTATCACGATATTAACGACAACAGCACTAACACGAATAAAGATTTCTTTTGACTAAACTCGAGGCGAATTGCTTACTCTTTCCCTCTTTTATTCTTTTACATGTTTCAGTCATTGGACCACTGCCATGCTGGGGCACCACCTTCAAGTGTTTAGACAATGATATCGACCCTGTACTTATTTTAGTCTGAGACTTATTTCATCGATCTATATTTTATTTTAATCTATTTTTATTGGTTTTTGGCTGGAAGGAGAGGCTGTTGTTCTTGTGGCCTTCTAGGGCATTCGAAACTAGTAAGATTTGATGTCGTTAACGTTTCAGCTCGAGTTGTTATAAGTAGATAGCTTCAGGAAAAAAAAAAAAACATTCCGAGATTCTGGGAATGAAGGACCGGTCGTAGTGACTAGTGCAGGCCTGGGGTGGGAGTGAACACAACATGGGAGAAAGGAGGATGAGATATGAATGAGACATATGTGGGTAAGAGGCAGTGGTACAAGACACGGTGGCTCCGAGGTGTAGAAGTCGCTGGAGTAATAAAGAGAGAGACAGAGAGAGAGGGGGGGGGGAAGAGAAAGAAAGAGAGAGAGAGAGAGAGAGAGAGAGAGAGAGAGAGAGAGAGAGAGAGAGAGAGAGCACATAGGGGTTGCAATGTTGTCATTTCCCTCTATAGATTTAAAGGTGGAGTGTGTAGATGAATGACTTTAGGCTATTCAGGCTGATGGCTCTTCACTGGATGTGGTTATGTCTGCGTGTGTAGTAGCAACACGGCAACAACATTCCTGGTGAGGAAACAGCATTTCATTGTAGTCTCACTTGAGTCTTATAGAGGGTTATCAGGTGTTAGTGTGTGTGTGTGTGTTAGTGTGTGTGTGTGTTAGTGTGTGTGTGTGTGTGTGTGTGTGTGTGTGTGTGTGTGTGTGTGTGTGTGTGTGTGTGTGTGTAAGTATTTTCTGGCTCTGGGAAGAAGGTCAGCCTTTGTGGTATGGGAGAATTTACGAAAAAAAAAAACAACAGATGAAGACAGGTGGTGTAAACAACAAATGGATGTATCAGTATAACGCTCAGGAATAGAGAAAGTCTTTAACGTTTCGAGCCTACGCTCTTCAACTGAAAGGAACACAGAAAGAAACAAGGAGAGAAACAAGGAGACAAAAAAAATAAATGTAGTGGTCAGCGATCTATCAATCTTTGTGGTACATTCTTTGCTATGTTGAGAATGTGTGTTCACCAGCAGAGATCATTAGTGATGGTGAGGCCTAACATTTGAAACGATTATGAGTATTTTAGCTCCGTGCTTTTCATAGTTAGAAGGATAAGGTGCGATAATGTTTTCTTGATATGTTCTTAGATAGTGTTCATTGGCTGTTGAAAAAGACAACATTGTCTTAACCCTTTTGGAGTAACTTTTCGAAGTCTCTGTTTTATAGAGTCAATGAAGATTTGGCGTGAAGTTGTTTTAGGTTGCATGTGAGTGGCCGATGTGTGCGAAAGTACAAGTAGGATTGAAGCATGGTACCATTTGAGTAGAAATGGACGTTGCTGGAGGTGACTACAAGTAGCTTGATGTATAAGAATAATTGTGTGATGCACAGTGGTCAGTTTGAGAGCTGTGTTCATTGGCGGGTAACGTCAGCTTCTTTTATTTTAGACGCTACTACTACTACTACTACTACTACTACTACTACTACTACTACTACTACTACTACTTATTCTAGGAGGAAGAGAGAAAAGTGAGAAATTGGAGAGTTTGGTGACGTTGGAGTAGCTCTGACGCGTATTATTAGTGTGAAATGTGGGACCTTGAGGTACATTAGAGTTATGGGGTATATAGAGAGCTCCACCAGCAAGCATCGCAACAGCTGTTTCTGATGCTTTGGTAGCTAAACGTATGTGCCGTCAGATAGTTAACATAGATTAGGCGGAGCTTAGACCAAACAGCTGAGATAAAGTGTCAGAGGGTCCAGAAGAATCGGGACGTTGTAAAGTATATAGATATGAGTGTGAGTAGTCACGATAAGGTAGAGTTGGTACAGAGACGATGATGTTCAGACAGAAGCTGAGTTCGAAGGTGACAAAGAGATCAAGAATGTTTGAAGTGTCTACGTGTTGTACACGGATGTTTGTAGTGGATGAAACTAGTTGATGTAGCGAGCCGAGACTGGTGAAAGATTCAGTTTCTGCTCCGGTGTTATCAATGAGAGATGATAACGAGAAGCAAAGAAGATTTATGAGTGTTGAAGTCACAGAGAACAATTACTTTGGGGAGGTTTGATATGAAATCGATAGGCTTGATATAGGAAGCGATATGATTGAAGGGTTGATGGTTGTTTGAAGAGCGGTAGAGGAAATAAATGTATATCGAGAAATGAGATTTTAAGTCAGAGCAAGCGAAAGCCATTGTTGTGATTATTCAGGTGAGAAAGGTGAGAGTACAGACAACAGACACCAAACATCAATTTTCGAAGTGAAACTTGGACAGTTAAGACAGACAATTGATAACGGTTGAGAGATTTGTGTCTGGGAGAAGAATATCAAGTACAGTTTATGCGTTAGTAAGAAGTGATGCATGAATTCTAGGCTGGATCGAAGTCCACAGATAATAGAATAGAGGAGAGAATACTGTCCAGTGGGTTTAGTTTACTTTCTCTTCTTTCTTCTCCTGGACTCCTTCCGTCGTTGTCTATCTCTGGCCAGCCATGGCCATGTAACCCCCAGGTAGCGGATGAGATCATCTTTGGTCGACCTCTTGATCTTGTCCATTGTCTTGGTGTGCATTCCGTCACCCTGATTGTCCATCTGTTGTCCTTCAGTCTCGCGATGTGGCCAGTTCAGCTATATTATTTTCTGCTCTACAAGGCCCGAAATTTTTGGGGATGGGGCCAGACTATTAGATCGACCCCAGTACGCAACTGATACATAATTTATCGACACCGAAAGGATGAAAAGCAAAATCGACCTCGACGGAATTTGAACTCAGAACGTAAATGCAGACGAAATACCGCTAAGCATTTCGCCCGGTGTGCTAACGTTTCTGCCAGCTCGCTGCCTTGTTTGTTCTCCTTGATGGTTCTTATGCTGTTGTTGACTCTCGTGTGCTGTCGTATCCAGGCGTTGGTTTTCTTGTCTCGCAATGTGATGCCAAGCATGATTCGTTCCATTTTACGGTTTCGATTTCAGCATGACCCCACCCATCATAAAACAGCACACGTTTCTACCAAACACAACTATAGACACTATCAAATGTTCCAAGAACTGCTACAGGTGTTCAGTTACAAATTTCGATAAATTCATACAACAATTCGTTGTCTTTGTTCTAATATTCTTCGTATTTCTTTACTTGATTCCGGTCAGTCCATCTATGTGTTACAGTAACAACAAGAATAAAATGAATAGCAAAAGGGATGAATACTGCGTGATTTCAAACAGCATAGTGAAAACAACGATAGTAGAGAAGAAAGTGGGCAGGTAATGATAGCAACTGCTAACACTTGAAAAGTTGCTTATGCAATCCATAGATAAAGTCGGACCATTTTGAATACTATGTGCCTCCAAATGATATCACCAGATCTTAAGTTTCCCCATTTGGCTTTCCATTTTCTGTATTGCATTTTTGCATCAATTCTCTGTATCAGAGTATATAATGTAATTCTAATTGTATAGAGAAATAGCTGGAATTTTACAACATTCATTTTCATACGTTACTTCTCCTTTTCTTTGGTCAAGAGAATTACTATACTAAGATGTGTACATGTTTGATGAGTCGGGGAAAGTGTGATATGTCGGTTCGCCGATGTTTGCGTAAGGCACGTTGAGTTTATTCTCAGATACCTTCCCCCCACCTCTAGACACATAAGACAGGTGTCTACGGAGTTTCCGTCTATCGAATTCGATACACAGGATGTTAATGAAACTGGGGTTTTAAGAAGTGCCATTTACTCATGGTACCATATGTATGTATGTATGTATGTATGTATGTACGTATGTATGTATGTATGTATGTATGTATGTATGTATGTATGTATGTATGTATGCATGTTTGCATGTATATATGCATGCATGTATGTATGCATGTATATATGTATGCATACATGTACATTTGTATGTACGTTTGCATGTATGCGTGTATATATGGATGTATGTATGCATCTACAAATGTATGCATGTATGCATGCATGCATACATGTAGGCATGTATATATGTATGCATGTATGCATGTATGTGTGCATATGTGTATGTATACGTTTGCATATATGTATGCGTGTATGTATACATGTATGTATGCATATATGTATGCATATATATATGCATATATACATGTATGCATGTATGTATGCCTGTATGTATGCCTGTATGCATACATGCATGCACGTATTTATGCCTGCATGTGTGTATACATGTATGTATGTATGTATGTATGTATGTATGTATGCATGTATGTATGTATACACACAATTCCGTATCCTTTCGGAGTCAATAGAATATAATGCCAGTTGAACACCGAGATCAATGTTAATGAACTAGCCCCGCCCACGAAATTCCTAGCCTTGTGCCAAAATTTGAAACCCATATATGATCCACAACCACCACCACCACCACATACGTACTAAGCTTACAAATAATAAGCCCTGGGGTCGATTTGTTCGACTAAAAAGGCGGTGCTCCAGCATGGCCGCAGTCAAATGACTAAAACAAATAAAAGTATATATATATAGTTTCCTTAAGAAAAACTGCGAAGGAAACTTGTTTCAGAAAAATGCTGGAAGCTAAAATAGAAAAAGTGAAAAACACATGAAAGCAAATATTTTCAAATGGGTGCCAGGAGGATATTTGTATATGAAACTGTCCTCTGATTGGACGCTAAGGTAGCCTTTATTGTGCTATGTTTTGCAGACCTGTGTGTGTGACTCGTTTTTGCTTTGTTATGAAGAGATATAGGGATGTATAAACATTGGGAAAGAGAAGGCTGCAAGGCATTGAAGTAACATATCTTGTCATATCAATAACGGAACGTGGTGAAATGATTTGAAAAATATGATAAAATCAGCCGATAGTGTATTGATATGAACAAAGCTTGATGGCAGTTTTGCTTTGTTGTGAAACTCTAAGAATGGACGAAACTGGAGAGGACAAAGCGCTGTGAAGATGAATATTTGCTCTCGATTAGTAATCTAATAGGAGGTAGTTTCTCTACAGCCTTGCTTGCTTCAGTTTTCATTCATTCCCAAGGCAAGCATATGAAAATATAATTAAGCCTCAACTCTACACTATATCGGACTAATTGTTAAAAGCTTCAAATTCGCATTCCTCTGTTAAATCTCATAGAAATTGCGAGATCAATTTAGGAAGTATATTTACCTACTCAGAGACATCCTATCACCACATACAGCGTCACTTGCTTTATCCTAGATGACATACAGTCTTGAAGCTGTGTATGTTTCCGGTCCAATCTCCATTAACTAGTATAACTACTTGGAAACAAAAATCTTTTAGAAAGATCCCAACAGCTTAAACATCAACTCAGAGCTATTAGAATCTTATAGATAAATTCTTATAAGCGCGGGAGTGGCTGTGTGGTAAATAGCTTGCATACCAACCACATGGTTCCGGGTTCAGTCCCACTGCGTGGCATCTTGGGCAAGTGTCTTCTACTATAGCCTCGGGCCGACTAAAGCCTTGTGAGTGGATTTGGTAGACGGAAACTGAAAGAAGCCCGTCGTATATATATATATATATATATATATATATATATATATATATATGTGTGTGTGTGTGTGTGTGTGTCTGTGTTTGTGCGTCTGTGTTTGTCCCCCCTAGCATTGCTTGACAACCCATGCTGGTGTGTTTATGTCCCCGTAACTTAGCGGTTCGGCAAAAGAGACCGATAGAATAAGTACTAGGCTTACAAAGAATAAGTCCCGGGGTCGATTTGCTCGACTAAAGGCGGTGCTCCAGCATGGCCGCAGTCAAATGACTGAAACTAGTAAAAGAGTAAAAGAGTAAAAGAGTATACGCACCAATTTAACTTTTGCACCACTATAAATACGTTAACATATAATATTCTTTTTCGCATTCAGCCGTGAGACTCCTGCAACTATTTTGGTTAGTTTCTTTAAACTCTTTTCTGAAGATTCTGACGATTTCCGGATATTTCCTACATCTATCCGCCTATCGGTTTCTTGTATTGATTTGTGCTGTTTTTCTTGTTGAACTAATGCTCTTTTAACACAAATTCTAATCGTTTTTGCTTAATTTCGTCACTTCTATCATCTACATTGTCTTTCACCATTCACCAAATATCGCCATTTATCACAGCTTTCTTTAATTCATCAATCATCCAGCCCAGTTCATTGAATTAATGTAACTTATGTCATTCTTACATTTCTTTATAATAATAACCTTACCTGATTCGTACTTCTCTCAACAAACAGTTTACATTTGAACGGGTACTAGCCATCAGTTGCGCTTGTGTTTGTGTAAATGAGTGCATGCGTGCATGTGTTTGTTTGTGTGTGTGTGTGTGTGTGTGTGTGTGTGTGTGTGTGTGTGTGCGTGTGTGTGTGTGCGTGTGTGCGCGCGTGCGAGTGAAGATGAGAGACATGAAGCCATACATGTGCAAAAGCAGGATCATACATGATTATGAATATGCATGGACAGGGTTTGCATATGCAAGTCCACGTGAACACGTTTGCATGTGCATATCATGTGCATAGTGCACGGATACATACGTTCATTCGAGTCTTTCCTAAATGACTCTATGAGTCTGTCTGTTTGTATATCTATTTGTCTGTCTACCTGTTTGTCTATCTGT
Organism: Octopus bimaculoides; assembly: GCF_046866305.1. Taxonomy (NCBI): domain Eukaryota; kingdom Metazoa; phylum Mollusca; class Cephalopoda; order Octopoda; family Octopodidae; genus Octopus; species Octopus bimaculoides. Next base: position 99,204,080 of record NC_142930.1, on the reverse strand, counting down.
CTGTTTGTCTATCTGTCTGTCTGTCAGAAAGTATATGTATGTGTATTCACACATATCTGAGTTTCTCCTAAAATTGTTCGTTGTGTACTTGTATGAATGTGTGTGTACTTGTATGAATGTATGTATGCGTGTGCTTGTATGAGTGTGTATGTGCATGTGTAAGGCAAGCCTGTGCAGCAATCAAACGTGCGTGCACATACAAGTGTGCACATGCATATATATTTGTATGAGTTGATCCATCTATGTATATGAAATGTGCCCATCTGTACACAACCGCATGTGTCTACGCAGGAACATTAATAAATGCATGGTTGAGTGAATGCATGCACATGCGAATATATACCTGAGAGAAGAATGAAAAATGAAGCCGCAAAAGTTATTGAGAGCAATTATCTTCACAGCGCATTCATCTACTCCATTCTTTCCATTCCCGCCCTTCTACCACAACTTTCACACAACGATTAAGTATTGTCCATATTAATGCACTACGGTGCTGGCTTTATCAAACTTCATCCATTAACATATCAATTTACCACCTTTCTATATTAATATAAGAGTTGCATAACTGCAGCGTCTTACGGCCTCTACTTCCCTGCATTTTCTACATTCTTATGTCCCTTCATAATAAGACAAGGGTGAATAAAATACTATGACCACCCAGCCATGCAGAATACTAAAAAAATAACAATCACTCTCAGTATCTAATCAAGATCCAGCATCTTATTCAAAGAATGAAATACCTTCCAAACACCCTTTTAAAAGTTTTGGCTAATTTATTACTCTCTTTTACTCTCTTTTACTTGTTTCAGTCTTTTGACTGTGGCCATGCTGGAGCACCACCTTTAGTCGAGCAAATCGACCCCAGGACTTATTCTTTAGAAGCCTAGTACTTATTCTATCGGTCTCTTTTGCCGAACCGTTAATTTACGGGGACATAAACACACCAGCATCGGTTGTCAAGCGATGTTGGGGGGACAAACACAGACACACAAACACACACACATATATATATATATATATATATATATATACATACGACGGGCTTCTTTCAGTTTCCGTCTACCAAATCCACTCACAAGGCTTTGGTCGGCCCGAGGCTATAGTAGAAGACACTTGCCCAAGATGCCACGCAGTGGGACTGAACCTGGGACCATGTGGTTGGTAAACATTTTGTTTCCCTTTTTGTTTTCGTTTATTTATTTATTTATTTACCTACAAGGGCTCTCTTCGCATTGTTTTCCCTACGTATAGCTATATATATATATTTATAAATATACAGGGATTAGCATGAGTTGCTTCTCCAACATACTGAAAATTTAGAAATAGCAGTCAAAGAACTACTGATTCTAAACTACAAATTTTTTTCTCTAACGGATGGCGGGAGAAGCAACTCATGCTAATCCCTGTATATTTATGATTATAAATAGTTTTACCGATAAAGGTTTTTTCATACTGAACTACTTGGCAAAATTGTTAATTATTAATTTTATTATTAATTGACGATTCCCTGCCCTATATCTGTATATTTATATTGATGCCTCTAATTGGATGGTTAAACTGTAACCCTTTTATACGGGACTTTTTATGCGGGACTGTTTGTGGCGCACATGGAATAGATTCTTTGGAGTGAAATGTTTGAACGTACTAGCCGATAAATTTTGTAAGTGCCTTCCTCATGTGTTTTTGATGTCGCATGGTCAAAATTCCCATGAGTTATATAGACACTTTCAAATTTATTCGAATATTGGGCTGAAGATCGGAATAGAGTACCTTCATACTCTTAACCGTGAAACGTCGTACTCAATTAACTAAAGGCAGGTTTGTTTTTGCTTTTCTCTTCTGTTTTTGTTCTGTGTGTGCCATAAATATCGCCATCCGTTAGAGAAAAAAATTTGTAGTTTGGAATCAGTAGTTCTTTGACTGTTATTTCTAAATTTTCAGTATGTTGGAGTAGCAACACATGCTAATCCCTGTATATTTATGATTATAAATGGTTTTACCGATAAAGGTTTTTTCATACTGAACTACTTGGCAAAATTGTTAATTATTAATTTTATTATTAATTGACGATTCCCTGCCCTATATCTGTATATATATATATTTATATATATATATATATACATACACATATACTGGTTTCCTTTGCTCCAATATTTACTTCCATCTGAAGATCGGAAATTACAAAACGTGGAGAATCAGTTGACGAGACTTTTAGTTTCCAATAGAACAGACAGTCGTCACTCACTCACTCACTCACTCACTCATTCACTCACTCGCTCACTCACTCACTCGCTCACTCACTCACTCGCTCACTCACTCACTCATACTATGGCTCTGTAAATGTATCATACTATCGCTAATAATTTTAGGTGCCTGTGTAGTCACAAGCTGATATAGACACCATCTCAGTTCCTCACCCTTGATCCTGTGGCACTTCAAGGATGTGACAGCTATAGAGAGAGAACAGCACCAATACCCAACTGATATTCATTCACAGGTGGGTAGACTGGAGCAACATGAAATGATGTGCCTTGCGCAAGGACACAAAATTCTGTCCACTGCAGAAACTGAATGCACCATCTTATAATCACGAGCCAAACACCCTAAAAAACCAGGTTGTGCAGCTAGATCTTTTATTTTTTAATTTCTAATTTTTACTTGCTTCAGTTACTGGAATATAGGTATGTTAGGGCACCACCTTGAAAGTTTAGTAGAACAAATCAATCTCAATACTTTTTTAAGTCTCGTATTTTAAGTCTCCGTTTCTTTTGTCGAACCGCACTAGACCGAAAATTCGAAGCAACTGACAACCTTGTAATACATTATTTACATTATTTACATTTGACGGATATTTGTCCTCATCTTGTTTGTTGTTAACACAACGTTTCGGCTGATAAACCCTCCAGCCTTCACTTCAGCGGGTGTCTTGGGAAAATTTCGAACCTGGGTTCTCATTCCTAAGGTATTTTTCGATATTGTTGTTGTTGTTATTATTATTATTATTATTATTATTATTATTATCATTCAGGTCACTGCCTGGAATCGAACTCGGAATCTTGGGGTTAGTAGCCCGCGCTCTTAACCATTACGCCATATGACCTGAATAATAATAATAATAATAATAATAATAATAATAATAATAATAATAATAATAACAACAACAACAACAACAACAACATCGAAAAATACCTTAGGAATGAGAACCCAGGTTCGAAATTTCTCCCAGACACCCGATGAAGTGAAGACTGGAGGGTCTATCAGCCGAAACGCTGTGTTAACAACAAACAAGATGAGGACAAATATTCGTCAAATGTAAATAATGTAAATAATGTACATAATTCCTCATTTCTTAAATATAGAACTGTATAACCTTGTAATAGTTAGCATACACACGCGCGCGCACACACAGATACACACACATATACACACACACATATATATTGTTGTCAAATGCTACAATTTGGAAACGAATTGAGAGAGTACTTAATATATCGTAGAGAATAAGGCGGTGAACTGGTAGAATCGTTAGCATGCTGGACAAAATGCTTGGCAGCATTTCGTCCGTCTTTACGTTCTGAGTTCAAATTCCACCGAGGTTCACTTTGCCTTTCATTCTTTTGCGGTCGATAAAATAAGTACCAATTGAACACTGGACTGGGGTCGATATCATCGACTTCTCCTCGCCCTTGAAATTGCTGGCCTTGTGCCAAAATTTCGTACCAATATATCGTATGGAACATATTCTTTTTATTTAAACCGAATACTTTTTCTAATTATCCGAGTTTTATGCCACAACGATCTTGAAATGTCCAACAAGCATCCAGGTGAATGTTTGTTCGATATTTCGAGCGTGTTTTATTCAAGCCAGCCTGTTCTGGATGTTACTATTGTTTTTATTGGTTAGATAGTAAATATTACTTTGTCATGTTGACATTCATTGGTTGTTTTGTCTATATAGGTCGAATTTGTTATTATGCACAGTTTCTCATGAACGTCATTTGTTAATTAGTTGAATGTAGTGGTGTCTTTTTATTGTTTATTTTTGTCGCTATCCATTTACCAATTTGCCAGTTGATTTGTCTCCTTTGATCAATTTCTTTATTATATTTGGTTTCATTAAATTGTCGATGGCTGATTTCACAATGCGCGTGCCTCCTTCGTTACCCATTTCACTCCGTGTTTCAGTGTGTTGGAAGGTTATCTGGCATTGTTAATTGTTATTACTACAGTTGTTTAGCTGCAGGTCTGCCCTGTTGAGTAGACCAATGATCAAAGGCATTCCTGTCGTCACTACGTCAACATCTTTCTTTCTTTCTTTCTCTCTCTCTCGTCGCCCACACGAGACCATCGTCAATCTTTCTTTTCCTCACGTGACCATCTTTCTTTTCCTGCACGGACGTTTTTTTTCTCTCTCTTCTATCTTTTCTTTTTTCAAAAAAAAAAATGTTTCTCACAGCGTTCACTATTTCCTCTCGTTCTGGTCTAACGACCCTCCATGTTTGTTTTCGTTCGGTTCCGTTTCCTTCTAGGTTTCGTTGAAGGTCTCCACTGTCATATTTTTGTTCCCAACTTTGACCCTCCATAAATCCTAAATTTAATTTTAGAATTTATGGGAGCAATGGTCGTTGAATGCTCGAAATGAGGAGTAGATAGACAGCCGACAACTGATGAAGGGCCCAATCTCTGTGTTTACTTATCCTGTTTTAAATTATTTTCTCGTTGTTTACGTATTTAACTTGTTTGTTTACGTATTTCATGTTGTTTGAACCGTTGGTGACGTCCTGTACCCATATATGCATGTGTATATACATACATACACACACACACACACACACACACACACACACACACACACACACACACACACACACACACATATATATATATATATATATATATATAGATAATAAGGAGAATGGAGAATTTGAACATTCAAACTTTATGCTTGTTTACAGTTTGAATGTTCAAATTCTCCATTCTTCTTATTATCAATATTGTACTTTACAGTAGCCAGGAAAAAACTGTAACATCGAATGGGAGCTAAAGAAAATTTACCATAAAACACACTATCTAAAGGAACCAGCCTTGACATTTTACATAGAGAAATTCGGTGTAAACCTGGATATTATATCCCTCCTCTAAACTATACTTATATAGGTGAGAGAGTTGGTATATATATATATATATATATATATATGGCATGGTACTCTGTTGGTTAAGACGACGATTGTTCTAATTTATCTGATCAACGGAACAGCCTGCTTGTGAAATTAACGTGCACGTAGCTGAGCACTTCACAGACATGCACACCTTTATCGTACTTCTTAGGGAGATTCAGTGTGACAAGGCTGACCATTTAAATTACAGGAAGAACTCGTTTTTGCCAGCTGAGTGGACTGGAGCAAAGAGAAATAAAATGTCTAGCACAACGACAGAACGTGCCACCAGGAATCAACTTAGGACCTTACGATCCAACCACTAAGCCACCACCTTCATATGTGTATGTATGTGGTAATGGATTTGGTCATTAGGTTTGTGTAATACACACACATACATACGTATGTGTGTATATACAAGCATACCTCATCCTACGTTGTTAATGGCTTCCAGGATACACGATGTAAATCGAATTAACTTGTGTCTAGGCTAGGCTAGGCCGAATTTACTTGTCTCTAGCCTAAACGGATAATAAACATTCCCAGTTCTGTATCTAATTTATGAATGCATTTTCAATAATACATGATTAATAAAGACCCATTTTAAACATACAAACAAATAATTTTTATTTTTTAACACAGTACAGTAAAAAGAAAAGTAATCTAAATTTCCGAATACAATTTGGCAGTGTTTACCGTACATCCCGGACGCTTTATTTATGAATGCGGTTTGCAATAAGACATGGTAAAATAAAAGCCTTATTTAAGCTTAAAAAACACATTCAGTAATTATTATTGTTTTGCAATAATAAAAAAACTAAATTATTTAAAATTTACAAATACGTACATACAGTTTAGTGGTTTTACATCGCGAATGTAGATGGCTGTGGATCGGCAACATCAGCAGCTGGCTCTGGCTGTTCTTGTTGCTCGATGCGCTTAAAAAACCGATGAGAGTTCCTTGAATTGTCTTCTTCTTTTCCTCCAGTATTACATTATAAGGAGCAAAAGCTTCGTGACAAACCCCCATAATCTTGGAAAAGCGTTGAGCATGTGGATCCATATCCGCGAACATAGAAAAACCTTTTTCGATATATGCAAATGCTTGCTGCATTTTTTTAATGGTAAAGTGACATGGCTCAGGTACGACTCCGTCTTCTTTATTTTGTTAGTTGTGAAGCTCCATCAAATCCTCGTTCGGCAGGGGCTGTTTGTCTTTTTCAAATAAATCTGTGAAATCCTCCTCCTCCAAATCCATTTCCAGTACTTTGCCCGTAATCACTAACGTTTTGTTGATGGTAACATTATCAAACCCTTTAAAATCATTCACGAATTGCGGGCAAAGCTTCTTCCATACACCATTCATAGCTGTGCTCTGTACATCATTCCATGCCGCCGTTATGTTCTGTACAACCATGTAGATATCGTATCTCTTCCATAAGTCACGAAGTGTGATGGACTCATCAAAATCAGTTGCAGCTATTGCTTGCCGCAGCGTACGCTTCATATAGTAACGCTTGAAGATAGCAATTATTCCCTGATCCATTGGCTGCAGAAGAGACGTGGTGTTCGGAGGGAGGTGTACGATGTTTTGCGAGTGGTCAGGACCATTATCTACGATAAGTAAAACCTTAAAAGGAATTTCCTTCTCCTTACAGTACTTCTCTGCCGCTGGGATAAAATGATTGAAGAACCAATCTTCAAACACAACAACAGTAACCTATGCTTTTGAATTAGCCATCCATATAACAGGGGGAGATGCCTTGGGTATGTTCTTCTGGGCACGGGGATTGTGTGCATGATACACAAGCAATGGCTTTAACTTAAAATCTCCTGCAGAATTACCTCCCAACATAATGGCCACATGTTCTTTTGAGATCTTGTAGCTTGGAATAGTTTTCTCCTCCTTGGAAATGAATGAACGGTATGGCAAATTTTTCCAATACAATCCAGTTTCATCTACGTTAAGAATCTGTTTGGAAAGAAACACGTTTCTTCGATGATTTTCCTTAATGCATTAGGAAATTCCGCTGCTGTTTGTTCGTCAGCTGATGCACTTTCACCTTGCTTCTTAATGGAGTGATAACTTCTTCGCTCCTTAAATCTCATAAACCATCATTGACTTGCCTTGAACTCTACATCTTTCTCATCTGAATTTTTTTCTCTTCAGGTACTCAAACAATGATAACACTTTCTCTTGAATGATTTCTTGACCAATAGTAGCACGCTGACGTTTCAACCTAACAATCCATTGAGAAAGGAGACTTTCCATTTCTTCAAAGATTTTGCTTCTTTTCTTATTGATGACAGTATTCTTCATCTCTTGGGCTTCAGATTTGATATGTGCTAAAATCTTGTCCTTATCATGTACAATCGTCGATACAGTTGTCCAACTCATCCCCAAAGATCGTGCAATTGCTACCACTTTCTCACCTTTTTCATGGCGTTTTATCATAGCCAATTTATCTTCCAGCGTTATAGCATTACGCTTAGCACTTTTACTATGAATTTTTTTAGGAGTCATGAGGGCAAAAAACGAAGTAACAAATAAATGATAATGAGAAAGTAGCCTATAAACAGACGTAAACAAATCGGAATTCAAAACAGGAGTCGCAAGAATCTCGAATAACGACAACGTCTAACGGTAGCTATTGGAACTACATTGCAATATAAGCTCCGAAAGACCGATAAATAAGACAACACAGCTGATTTCATGATTTCGTTCACTAAGCTACACTACTTTATGGTGTGTATCTTAACATTTACTGTACGTATTTTAATGTAATTTTATATGCTTGTATTCTTATTTATTGTACAGTAACATGATTTTATGCGCTTTTAACGGTTTTCTGGTGATTTTACGATTCCAATATTTGTGGCGGACAGACGTAAAGTCGAGTAAAATGACTTAACCTGATTTTTATTTTTCCATATATTATTTTTGGAAACCGACGTATAATCCGAAACGACTTAAATCGAAACGAGTTAAGTCGAGGTATGCCTGTATATATATATATATATATATATATATATATATATATATATATATATATATATATATATATATATATATATATATATATATATATATATATATATATATATATATATATATGTGTGTGTGTGTGTGTGTGTGTGTGTGTGTGTGTGTGTGTGTGTGTGTGTGTATAAAAAGTATATGTATGCAGCAAAGCCTCTATGAAAGAGAAATTTTTAACAAGTATTATTACACTTACCAGAATTAGAATCTTAGGAAGAACCATCGCACAATATCAGTGTATGGCATATTATATGCAGCAAAACCCCATAAACTAAGAAGTCAAGACCCTTTAAACAAAGATAGCCCTACAGTTGCTAAAATTTCAATGAAGAACAGCTTAGAACTACAAGGACAAACGATACAAAAGATTCAATAACAAGGCCTCAATAACGACATCAATTCGGTGCAAACATAACAGACCTGATATTGTTCTATGGGACATGGAACAAAAGTCATGCAGTGTTGTATAGGTCAGCTGCCTGGCAGATGTAAATCTACAATCAAAAGTCCAGGAAAACGAGAACATTTATGGCAAATTGATGCGGAACTTACAGCTCTTGTACCCTGACTATGGATTCTCATTTTTACCTATCATCATAGGTGCATTAGGTTGTGTACTAACAAATTTGCACAAAGACCTTTGCTCACTTCCTGAATGTATATATATATACATACCTACGTCATTTCAACTCTGCCAAAAAAGTCGTTATGTATCTCTTATCACAAACGCTTATCTCTCCTCATCCAGAAAACATTGTAAGTTCTCTTCCGTCATTATATTTTCTCGCTATTTGCACTGATTATAGACATACATAACACTGGAAAAACTTGGTTTCATGGGAAAAAAAGCAAAAGAAACTGACGTGGATTCTCCAAATCCAATCGATTAGTGACACGATGCAGATGTGTAAGACATTCCAGAAATTTTTCATGTGAGATTCTTATGTGAATAGATGCACACACTTCGGTGTATGCATAGACAGCTCAACCAACTCACCGACTCAACCACGTATTTACAAACATCAGGAACTCTCTCAACTTAAAAAGTCTTATTACTTTGTTAGCAACCAGCTTGAACTCTCTCAAGAACTTAAATAAAACTCATACACCAGTTTGCAAGCTTGTTATACATCCAAACTTACTCAATATTTATATGTTCATGCTAATTACTTGTCGTGACCGTATATCTCATGTTGAAAACTCTTTCAAAGACTAAGTATAAAAGTATTGAAGCTAACTAATTTATAACCATGCTCTCTCTTTTCACGGTCTTCAAACGTTGTTTCTAATTTATTTTTCCCTTTCGTTAGTGTAGTTATTTGTTAATAAATGAACTTGTAGCTTTCCGTAAATCGACGGAATTTTATTTTCATTTTCTAAATCCATGATAGCACATTTCTATTGTGTATAAAGTATACGTCGTAGTGTGCGCGCGCGTGCGCGTGTGTGTGATGTATAAGTATATAATCTGTCGTTATTTTGGTTGCTTTTGGATTCGCTGACGGTCAGCCTGACAGCGAGGCAATATATTGACAGTAGGGATCTGGTTCATTCCAACAATGTCAACGTTGTTCGAAGTTATGTCTGTTCAAGGAGAATGCTTGCTGTGTTTGCGCAGTGTTTACGATGTTGTAAGTATAACTGCACGCATCATTTTTCAGAACAAAATTGGAACAATCGATTCCTCACTTGCGTTCAACAAATGTCTAAGCGTAATTGTTTTGCCGAAAATATTTCAATTTAGAGTATAGTTCGTCGCAAAATGTTTTCATTCTTTTCATATAAGCATTTTCTAAGCAGTGAAGTCAATTTTTAGTTAATAACCTCAAGAAAAATGCGTTTTATAATTTCGATTTCTTCAATAACTACAACTAAAAAGATGTTGACATCATAAAAATTTTATAAACTTTCGGAGAACATGAAATAATTCTATTTTTTCTTTTTTTGGTATAGTGGATCTCGAAGTACAAAAGATGTTGGTTCGTGTCCCACGGGCAGCTTTCGACATTTCTTTTCACAGCCATCGGAGCGCGAAGTGCTTCTCACGACCCTATGGTCGTGAGATGGTTGTGATCTATAAACAGTTTTGAGTAGGAAAGAGAAGTATGAATACGCAATGCACATGTGTACACTGGATCCGTAAAACGGAAGAGAAGAATAAAGACGCAATTCTCATGACAAACAAGTTATATGACATCACTATCCTGCAACTTTGTTGTTGCAATTTTCTTGTTTTGTCTAAAAGGGTTTCTCAACCAATATTTACATGCTGTTATTTATAGCTTTATGTCTCCTTCGAGAACCACTATTCCAAGAAAAAAAAAGAAAAAGAATTATTGGAAGATTTTGTTTGCCTATGATATTTTTCTTCGATTCTTCACTGCTTGTATGTTATGCTGTCGTTTCCAGCCATGTTTGTAGCAAATTTTGTATGATAAAATCAAGTTTGAGACAGATATCACGATGAAATTGAATATAAAGCTTTTCACCGATGAATGTGATCAGAAGAATAACCAATTATTTAGCAACGCTGATAATTCTTGCATTAATACTGGAAATAGTATTTATTTATCTTGTATTCAATAAATAGTCTTCCGTCCTTCGTATGTGACTGCTTATGTTGAGCGTGTGTCTATGTATCAACGAATGTATGTACGCGTGTGTGTATGAATATATATATAGCATCATAGTCATCGTCGTCGTCGGCATCATCATCATCATCACCACCACCATCCAGTCGAGCGACGTAACCGGACCAATGCAAATCTTCCATGCCAGATGTCTCGATCGAGCGATGTGGTATGAACATCTGGCTTGGCTTTTAATCACATCACTCATTTCGCTTGCTGAAATATCTTATCTGCAGACTCCACGGCTTCAGACGATCTATCTATCTATCTATCTATCTATCTATCTATCTATCTATCTATCTATCTATCTATCTATCTATCTATCTATCTATCTATCTATCTATCTATCTATCTATACACACATACATATACGAATGTATGTGTATATATATAGATATATATATGTATATATATATATAAGTATTTATATATATATATATATATATATATATATATATATATATATATATATATATATACATATATATACATATATATACATATATATATATGTACATACACATAGATATACATACATACACATATATACATATATGCATACATACGTGTGTATATATATATATATATATATATATATATATATATATATATATATATGTATATGTATGTATATATAAATATATTATACATATATATATATATGTATGTATGCATGCATGTGTATGTATGTGTATGTATGTATGTATGTATAGATGGATGCATGGATGCATGGATGCATGGATAGACGGATGGGTGGATTGATGTATAATTTTTGTTTGCTTTCCATAGTGGTATGTATCTGACGAGTTCGCAGCAAAACGTATATGGTGCCAAACTCTATCCCGTTAAGTGTAGTTAGGGGACTATTTTTCTTCCGTACGCTTTATTTTAGCATGATTTCTGTCTCCTGGTGTCCTTCGTTCGTGAACCGCTTGACAATGTATGCTAGGCATATTTTATCGTCGAACTATTACAAGTGAAGTTGTTTTGTATTCCGTAAGATAAAAGGGTGTTTTACTGTTCTACGTTCGTTCAGAGCAAAGTGACCAATAGAGTGAACCAAAGAGAGGGTGATTGAAGGAGATGAAAAAGGTGAATGAGGATAAAAAAAGGGAGGGTTTGAAGGGATGAGTGGGGCGGAAACAGCATAATTGGGTTCATAGTACGAAAGAAGAGGGAAAAATAGGGATAGACTATGCTAGAGGAGTAGTACAGAGGGAGGGTACAATGAGAGAATCAGTGATGAGATAAGTAGGTAAATAGATAGGAGGGAGAGTGAGTGAGAAAGAGAGAGAGTGAGAGAAAGAGAGAGTGGAAGAAAGACAGAGAGGGAGAATGAGAGAGAGAGAGAGAGAGTGTGTGATTGATAACCATAGAAATGGTTAGTATTAAGAGAATTAAAGGGATGTTAGTAACAAATGACTTCCAGAAAGAGAGGGAGTAACGGATAGTTGTAGATAGCGATCAATCCAATGCACACACTCGTCACACAGGTATCATAGGAATGTTCGGGTGGTGAGGTAAGTGTGATGAATGATAAGGTGCAGTGAATTGGAGTGGGGGCAATATATAGATGAGAAGGTATCGAATAGGCAAGAGAAGAAGCATATGAAGACTTGGAGCAAAATTGTCGAGCGGCAGGGATGTTGATATGTATTATATATTCCAACCTCTAAAACTTCTCCCATTTAACGTACGTTTCGTCATTCTTGCACGGATGGACGAACGGTTTTCTTATTTCTTTATTGCCCACAAGGGGCTAAACATAGACGAGACAAACAAGGGCAGACAAACGGATTAAGTCGATTAAATCGACCCCAGTGCGTAACTGGTACTTTATTTATCGACCCCGAAAGGATGAAAGGCAAAGTCGACCTTGGCGGAATTTGAACTCAGAACGTAACGGCAGACGAAATACTGCGAAGCATTTCGCCCGGCGTGCTAACGTTTCTGCCAGCTCGCCGCCAACGAACGGTTTTTTCCAGGGCCTCACGTCACCAATCATCACAGTCCTTAATCATCTCCTTCATAAGATGAAGTAACTTGTCATTAGTCTTCACTATCTCACTTCGAGTCTTTCTCGGTGTCCCTCTTCCAAAGGTTCTATTTACTTTGAACGCTTAGCACTTTCTTATACAACTCTCATCGTTTATGTGCATCGCATGCTGTGCCAACGAAGTCTTCTCTTTTGCATAATACACCTTTTTCTTATGCCCTGTTTTTCTCTCAGCATAGTTCATGCTCACTAACATCACACATCGAGCGAAACATGCTTGTGTGATTTTCCTGTAGTCTTCGCGAGCTTTCTACTTCAATGTTCCCTTTCTGCTACCACACAGCATCGCAATTTGTACAAAAGCGTCATTAAATATGCATCCCTCCACCACATTCAAAGAGAGACGCTCTTTATTAACCGTAGAGGGAATAATTCGCCGAAATTTTTCAGACCGTTCTAACTCAGGCTATTACACTTTCAGAATACTCATCCCCGCTACTAATTATATCATCGAGGTAACAAAGGCTATTAGCTATTAGGGAAGCGCCTAGGTAATTGAGAGAATCTATCTCCCAAATGCTCTTAGTGGTTATTTCTCCAGTGCACCGACTGCATTTAAAGTTTATCATTTTTGTTAGCCTGCTTGTGATCCTTCTAACATTCTCTACATCTATTGTTTACACTCAGCACATCAAATGGATTTTCTATGTACAGTTTTCTTTCCATTTGCATAGCAATCATGGTTTGTTTTCGGGTAGTAGAAGAGTTTTTTTGCTAAGTTTCTTTTCTGTCTTTTTCCCTCACTGGAAATTATTCTCAGATATTTTTTTACACATTCTGTCATAAGAACTAGTTTATCAGCATACATGAGTTACCAGAGACAGTCTTCTGTTATAGTTTGGATGATTATAATAAACATGAAGCTGAGCACAGAGCTCTCATGAACCACTAGCATGCTGAATTCGTCGCTGAACTCATTACTGACTCTCACCTTGCAGACTATATCTTTGTACATGGCTTGTACAGCCTTTACAAACCATTCATCTATTCCTAGCTTCCTTTGCGTCCACCATATTACAGACCAAAGCAACGTGACAAAGGCCATCCTCACATCGACCAATGTTTAGCACAGGGAGTTACTAGCATCTTTGTGTTTCTCTCACTGCTTTATCACTCGGTGTATGGCATCAATAGGAGCTCTTCCTGATATAATCAACTTTGAACTAAGTCTTGCCGTAACTTTCATAACCTGGTCCAACTATTTAATGTATAAGTAATTTCCTCTCTATCCTTGTAGTGGTTATGATTATAGTGCTATACCAGTCACTGGGGATATCTTCTTATATTATCTAATTGATTATTTTAGTAACTGGTTCGTGTATTATTTCTCCAGATATTTCGACCATTTTAGTGACAATCTCCAACGAAGCAGTTGTCTGTTTGCTTTTTGCTTATATTACTAATTGCGTTTTTCCACCTTGCCGCTGTGAACAACTTGGATGGCTGGTCTCTCTGTTGGGTCTACGTAGCTTAGGCTCCTTCTCTTCCACTCTCTTTATGGCATGGTGGTTCTTACTTACGGCGTAAGTAAGAACCAGCATGCCATAATTGTGTCTACGCTACAGCCTAACAATCCGGTATATGTCACGCCTCTGATACTCACGTCGTACATGTGCAAAGTTCTTTCTTCCTACCTCACCCATTACTATGTATGTCTCATCTCTAACTGCACTTCGAGCTATTTGAAGTATTTGATTTTTTTTCTGCTGTACATTTTCCTAGTCTTTTCGAGTCCATCTCTTTGTTAAGGATAAAGAAGGTGAGTGAGAGAGAGAGAGAGAGAGAGAGAGAGAGAGAGAGAGAGAGAGAGAGAGAGAGAGAGAGAGAGAGAGAGAGAAAGAAAGAAAAGCTACCTGAGAATTGATAAGCTATCACACACACACACACAGAGAAAACGAAACACGTACACTCCGCAAATGAAAAGTAAGAACAATATTGATTTCGCATACATAGGCACGAGGCCAGATCATTTGTTGCGGCTGAGTATATAGACAGTCAATTATTAATCAGACTCAAGCATAACGCAGGTATCTTATCTTTATCGTTTACT
>NC_142930.1:99179148-99186648 GCF_046866305.1 Octopus bimaculoides | reverse complement strand
GACTGAATCCGAAACCACGTTGCAAAGCAATTTTCTTAACAACACTGCTATGTCTGCACTTAACATTTCCAAGCCAGAAACGACTGGAATAAAAAAAATAAAAAATAAAAGAGGAGAATGCAAAAGGAGAATGACCTTCCTGAGTTGAAGTAATTCATGTTTGTCGTTGGATTATCCCAAATTATTCTACATAATTGCTATTTCACTCTGGATAATCTTTCTTCTGTTTTTTTTTCTTTCATTTTGGTCCTTATGTTGTTCCGTACTGCCTATGTTATTTATCTATTAATGTGTCTTTTTTGTTATTGTTGTTCACACCGTTTTACTCGCTGGAAATGTCTCATTAAACTGTTTGTTTTTTTCGTTTTTGCTTTTTGTTTTCTTGTGCCCGTTTCCTTTGTTAAGGTCAACCCATAACGTTTTAAGCCAATATGATTGGTTGATCCTAGATCAGTGGGGTTCCTTCAATGGTCCTGATTGAAAATTCTCCTGTTCCAAGAGGACCGCTTCATTCACGTATTCACATATTTTATGTATACTATGTATACTCTCGTTTTTTTTTATCATCTTTCCGTTCCTCTTCTTTTCTTACTGTCATCTTTTTATGTTATCCCACATAGATTTTATGAATTGTCCTTGTAAGGTCTCCTTCATCATGCCCTGTGACAAATCACTATTATTATCATTAATATAATCTCAGCTTTATTTTACTGACTATAATGGAAAGTGTCAGCCGTCTACCTTCAGCAGACTGAGGTGACACTTCTTTACTGATCAGGCGTCAAGTACCCTGCGGAGAACTCTTGCAGTTCCAAGCCATGGTGATTTTTGAAGGTATTCTATCTTTACATTAGTCCCAATCTTTTGAACTATGTTGGTAATTGAGTGCTGATACTTCCAAGTGTGCCAATTACTATTGATATCATGTCCACTCTCTTCATTGCTCACTTGAACTTATCATAGTTGTTCACATTTTTTTCTTCTTTCTCTCCGCTCCTGTTGCTACCACGATGTGCTATGTTAATTCTCAGGCATGCTTTTACTTTTCTGTTCACCACAACAATGTCAGGTTTCCGATGTTTAATCAGATGGTCAAACCCATTCATTGCATTCCACAGGATTTTGCAGTCCTCATTCTCAGGAACTTCCTCTGGAATTTAGTTATACTGTGTCATTGAACGTTCTAGGCCATAATTTTCACAAAGTTATCAGTGGATCATTCTTGCCACATTATCATGTTACCATTTGTATTCACGTTGTGCCAGTTTCGGGCATTCACTAACAATGTATCACACTGTTTCACCGCTCTCACCACACATTTTGCATTTGTCATCCTCAGCCGTTTTATCAATTCTGCACTTCACATAGTTTGTCCTCAGTGTTTGTTGTGTTACGCGTATAAACGCTTCTGTTTCTATATTTAATTCACTTTTCCGCATCCATGATCACCAGGCTTTTTTTATTATTATTATTATTATTATTATTATTATCATTATTATTATTATTATTATTATTATTATTATTATTATTATTATTATTATTATTATTATTATTATTATTATTATTATTATTATTATTATTATTATTATTATTATTATTATTATTCAGTAGGCAGCGAGCTGGCAGAATCGTTAGCACGCCGGGTAAAATGCTTAGCGGTATTTCGTCTGTCGCTACGTTCTGAGTTCGAATTCCGCCGAGGTCGACTTTACCTTTCATTCTTTCGGGATCGATAAATTAGGTACCAGTTGCGTTCTGGGGTCGATGTAATCGACTCATCCTCTCCCCGAAAATTGCTGCCGTGGTGGCAAAATTACTATTATTATTAGTTTTAAGTAAGGTAGCGAGGTGGCAGAATCGTTAGCTCACCGGTCAAATTACTTAGCAGCATTTTGTTCGTCCTTACGTTTTGAGTTCCAATTTCACCAAGGTCGACTTTGCCTGTCATCCTTTCGGGGTCGATGAAATAAGTATCAGTTAATAACTGAGATCGATCTAATCGACTTAGTCCCTCCCCACAAATTTCATGCCTTGTGCCTATAGTAGAAAGAATTCTTATTATTATCAATATTGGCGGCCAATTCCGCCGCGGTCGACTTTACCGTTCATCCTTTCCGGGTCGATAAATTAAGTACCAGTGAAACACAGGGGTCAATGTAATCGATTTCTCCTCTCCCCCAAAATAGCTGCTCTTGTGGCAAAATCTGAAACCATTATTATTATTATTATTACTATTATTGTTATTGTTGTTATTATTATAGACATCGCACAGTATACAATATGGTGAGGTTGTTGATTGAAAATATTGTGTCTACCGGGGATTTGTACTGTTTGCGAAGTCACAACAAAATGTGTGGGAAGAGAGTAGAAAGTGTGACTCACATTGTTAGTGTTTATGAAAGACTTGCACAGAAAGAGTACAAGCGTAGACACGACAAGGTAACCCAAAACTTCCACTGACTACTATGTTGTAAGTATGGATATGAGGTTACGGGTGCTTGGTACCAATATACACCTGAAAAGGTACTGGACGAAAAGGGGGAGGCAAAAATCCTCTGGGACTTTGACTTTCAGACAGAAAAGGCGTTAGAGCACCGAAGGCCGGATATAGTAACCTTTAGAAGGGACAAACAAGAGCGCCTAATAATTGACGTGATAGTGCCAGGAGATCAGCATATCATCATGAAAGAAAGGGAAAAGGTTGATAAATATGGAGATCTGAGAATTGGGATCGCTAAGATATGGCAGCTACGGAGTCAGACATAAAAAGGTTATCCCTATTGTCATCGCAGCATTGGGTTCAATACCACCCAATCTGAAAACCTTAGAAATACCCTACAATCTAGATGTATTGCAAAAGTCGGCATTACTTGGAACTGCACGCACATTGCATAAAGTACTGTCTGTCAACCATATGGTTCCGGGTTCATTCCCACTGTGTAGTACCTTGGGTAAGTGTCTTTTCCTATGGCCTCGGGCCGACCAAAGTCTTGTGATTGGATTTGGTGGACGGAAGCTGAAAGAAGCCCGTTGTATATATATATATATATGCATCAGCATGGCCGCAGCTCTGAGCTGAAACTTTGAAATGAAATGAAAAATATATGTGTGTGTGTGTGTGTGTGTGCGTGTGTGTGTGTGTGTGTGTGTGTGTGTGTGTGTGTGTGTGTGTGTGTGTGTGTGTGTGTGTGTGTGTGTCCCACTTGACAACCGATATTTGTGTGTTTACGTCACCGTAACTTGCGGTTCGGTAAAAGAGGCCGATAGAATAAGTACTAGGTTTAAAAGAAAATAATGGGGTCGATTCGTTCGACTAAAATTCTTCAACGTAGTACCCCAGTATGGCACAAGTATGCAATAAGTAAAAGAAAAAAGAAGGCGTGGCTGTGTGGTAAGAAGCTCGTTTCCCACCCACATAGTTCCGGGTTCAGTCCCACTGCATGCCCCCTTGAGCAAATGTCTTTATGAGTGGATTTGGTAGACGGAAACTGAAAGAAGCCCATCGTATATATATATATATATATACATACGATGGGCTTCTTTTAGTTTATATATATATATATATATATATATATATATATATATATATATGTATATATATGTATATATATATATATATATATATATATATATATATATATATATATAAATATATGTGTGTGTGTGTGTGTGTATGTATGTATTATACACACATATATTTATGTGTGTATGTATGTGTATATACATATATATATATTTATGTGTGTGTCATTGTGCTTGTTCCCCACCACCATTGCTTGACAACCGATGCTGGTGTGTTTATGTCCCCGTAACTGAGCATTTCGACGAAAGGATCCGATAGAATAAGTACCAGCCTTACAAAGAATAAGTACCCGGGAGGTCGATTTCTTCGACTAAAAGGCAGTGCTCCAGCATGGCCGCAGTCAAATGACTGGAACAAGTAAAATAATCATTATCACCGTCGTCATCGTCGTCGTCGTTGTCGTTGTCGTGGTGATCATCAATGTTCCGTTTTACTGTTTCAGCTAGCTCTGTTGCTCGCTCATAAGCAACAATGACAAACATGTACATCATACCAGCAACACCAACAACGACATCAACAGCAATAATAGAAACCACATTGAATCAATGAAAGAGAAGTATTATACGGTCAGTAAAAAATAGAAACCAAATACTGTCGTATCATAATCTATCGTTTAAGTAAAAATAAATCAATTAAAAACAAATAAATAAATAAACAAAAGGAAAGGAAAGAAGAGACGTGTTGAGCAGTGTAATCCTACCAGATGAACAAAATCTCAGTATGATCGTGTTTGGAATTTTGATGATTGATCTGCGGAATCAGGGAGGCCATGGGCTAAAAGGACACCATTAAAAACAACGATTCCAATAGTAACAACAACCACATTAAAATATAGTTAGAATCGTTTAAGTAAAAATAATGGCGCAGGAGTGGCTGTGTGGTAAGTAGCTTGCTTACCAACCACATGGTTCCGGGTTCAGTCCTACTGCGTGGCACCTTGGGCAAGTGTCTTCTACTATAGCCTCGGGCCGACTAAAGCCTTGTGAGTGGATTTGGTAGACGGAAACTGAAAGAAGCCCGTCGTATATATGTATATATATATATGTATGTGTGTATATGTTGTGTATCTGTGTTTGTCCTCCCACCATCCCTTGACAACCGATGCTGGTGTGTTTACGTCCCCGTAACTTAGCGGTTCGGCAAAAAGAGACCGATAGAATAAGTACTAGGCTTACAAAGAATAAGTCCTGGCGGTCGATTTGCTCGACTAAAGGCGGTGCTCCAGCATGGCCGCAGCCAAATGATTGAAACAAGTAAAAGAGTAAAAGAGTATATTTGGTTTAGGCACAAGGCTAATAATTTTGAGTGGAGAGGGTGTTAGGTAATGCCTATGACCTCATTATTTGACTGGCACCTCATCGACCACGGAGGAATGAAAGGCAAAGTTGACACAGGTGGGATTCGAACTCAGAACGTAAAGAGTTAGAAGAAATACCTTATATCAGTGGTCTGCGGACCCCTGGTGGCCCGCAAAGCTAGTACTAGGGGGATCCGTGAACATGTTAAGCTGACAGATTTTTCAATATCTTGAGGTCCTTGGTAGTGAAAAAGTTTGAAACCACTGCCCTAAACCATTATTATTATTATTATTATTATTATTATTATTATTATTATTATTATTATTATTGAGTGAGAGAGCAGTGCATGTCATCAAAGTGACACTGGGGTAAAATATACAAAGCCCAATATGCCCATCATGACTACCCGTCTGATAAGGGTACACCAGGCACATGCATCACAACCATATGTGTGTGAATGGTGATCTCATATCAAAATAAACAGTGCATGACCTCGCAGGTGGGGCCCAGTTAGAATTTTCTTCAGGTTGAGTAGCCCATCATGCTCAAAAGGTCCCCGAATATTATTATTATTATTATTATTATTATTATTATTATTATTATTATTATTATTATTCAGTAGTTTTATTTTTATAACGTGCTTTCACTTCACTACCGAGCGCAGCTCTGTGCGCCTTGGGTATGTGCTGTGGTTTGCTGTGGTGCTCTTATGTTTACTGTATTGAAAGTGTTTTGCGTAGAATGTGTGCAGTTCCCAGTAGTGCAATTTTCTGTATGTTATATATATTTGTAAGTCCTGGTGTTTTTGTTATGTATTTGTCTGAATATTTTTTTATTATACCTAAGGCACCTACTATGATAGGAATTGTTTCTGTTTTTAGATTCCACATTCGAGTTATCTCTATTTCCAGGTCTTTGTATTTTGAAAGTTTTTCCATTTCTTTTAGAGAAACGTTGTCATCTGCTGGTATTGATACATCAATTAGAAAGCATTTTTTTTCTTCATGATCTTTGACAACTATATCTGGTCTATTTGCCTTAATTTCTCTATCTG
Source organism: Octopus bimaculoides (assembly GCF_046866305.1). NCBI lineage: Eukaryota > Metazoa > Mollusca > Cephalopoda > Octopoda > Octopodidae > Octopus > Octopus bimaculoides. Next base: position 99,180,713 of record NC_142930.1, on the reverse strand, counting down.
TGTGTATTGGCATATCCCAGAGTATGGTTGCTTTCTCGTTATTATTATTATTATTACTATTATTATTATTATTATTATTATTATTATTATTATTATTATTATTATTATTATTATTATTATTATTGTTGTTGTTCAGTAGTTTTATTTTTATAACGTGCTTTCACTTCACTACCGAACGCAGCTCTGTGTGCCTTGGATATGTGCTGTGGTTTGCTGTGATGCTCTTACGGTTACTGTATTGAAAGTGTTTTGCGTAGGATGTGTGCAGTGAGCAGTAGTGCAATTTTCTGTATGTTATTATTATTATTATTATTATTATTATTATTATTATTATTTCTCTTTTCGATTTCTTATAATTCTGGTGTTCTAAATAACCACTGACACACCAACAGTAACAGCAATAATAATGGTTTCAAATTTTGGCACAAGGCCAGCAATTTTGGGGTAGGGGTTTAGTCGATTACATCGGTGTTCAACTGGTACCTATTTTATCGACCCCGAAGGATGAAGGACAAAGTCGATCGACCTCGGTAGAATTTGAACTCGGAACGTAAGGAGGGACGAAACGCCGCTAAGCATTTTGCCCGGCAACAGTAACAACAACAACAGCAACAACAACAATAATAATAATCCTTTGTGTTATAGGCTCAAGGCTTGAAATTTGAGGGGAGGGAATTAGTCGATCACATCGACCCCAGTGGTTCACTAGTATTTAATTTATCGACCCTGAAAGAATGGAAGGCAAAGTCGACCTGGGCAGAATTTGAACTCAGAGCATAAGGACAGGTGAAATACCGCTAAGCATTTCGCCCGGCGTGCTAACGATTCTGCCAGCACGTCGCCTTAACAACAACAACAACAACAACAACAACAATAATAGTAATTACTACATAAAATGTAAGAATAATGAAATAATCACATAAATGAGAACAATATAAACAAGGACGGCAACGAAGACAGCAGCAGCAGCAGTAGCAGCAGCAACAACCACAACAACAATAAAAACAGCATTTAACAACAAACCAACAAAACCTACATCAACCGACAGAAAAATATCAACAGTGACATCCACAACAGTCACAACCACATTGACAGTAAGAACTGGAGGAACCTGTGTGTGTGGTCTCGCTACCTGTTAAGATTAGCAGCCAAATCGCTCTTGAATCATATTTTACCGTGTTTATTAAGAACAACATACATTAAGATAATAGTCTTACATATCGTTTAAAAATAAAATGACGGAATGGTCACGAGAGGAATGTCTCTGATCATAGGTCTGCTTGACCAGGGCCGTCCTGTGATGAGAACAGTTAGGGTAATTACTACATCAACAACACAATAATAAAAAGAAAAGAAAAACAATCATGACCACAACAGTTACAAGAAGAACCACATAAACAAAGGCAATAACACCAGCATCAAATAACAGGGCTGTAGGTGGTCGCACGACTTCCTAGAAATAGCAGCTAAATCTCTCTCAAAACACATCACCACCGTCTCCCGAAGAGGGTACGTTGGAGAATGAAATCCTGTGTATCTTGTATATATATAGGAAGACGACGGAG
>NC_142930.1:99161648-99174148 GCF_046866305.1 Octopus bimaculoides | reverse complement strand
CTCAGATTAACTGTATCTTTTCATCAGTACTAGACTTAATCTGTCGCCCGGTTTAACACCACAACCTTGTCCTTTTGATATTCCTTTAGTGTACCTTTAGTGAAATCCTCACTGTTACCAGTATTCGGACCAAGTCCATGGAGTCTGAAAATCAATCCTTGGCTATTCCTCTAGTAGAATTGAGGGGCATGCAAAACGCTGTAGGCGCTGCTCATCTAACTCAGCAAATATGCATGCATGAACGCATAATACATGTACGTAAATATGTATGTATGTATGTATGTATGTATGTATGTGTGTGTGTGTGAGTGTGCGCGCGCGAGAGAGAGTGCGCGCGTGTATGTATGTATGAATGTATGTATGTATGTATGTGGATATTATTATTTAGCTTCATTTCTTGATTTCATGTCAATGAGGACAAATAAGTTTCGAACCTAGATCCCATGTTCCTTCATTGGAATTTGAACAATATCAACAGGCCAGATGTGCACGTGTGCGTGTGCATATGTGCAAGTATTTGGAGTTATGTATATATATGTGCATGTATGTATGCATGTATGTATGTATTATGTATGTATGCATGTATGTATGTATGTATGAATATAAATGCTGAGGTCATGGCTTGCATGATCCAAGTTGACATCATCGCTTTTCTGGCAGAATCTCCAACAGAAGCAGAGGTCTAGAAAGCAATTAAGCGTCTCTCAAATGATAAGGCGCCAGACTCAGACTCCATTTCAACTGAAATATACAAGGCAGGGGGACCAGCCTTGGCACAGAAGCTCGCGAATCTCTTTCAGACCATGTGCGACTGCTTCACGACAGTTTTCTCACTCGAGTAGTGGAAGGGGGAGATTCTTCCGACGTGTCCCCAGTCACTTACGGAGTCAAGCAGGGCTGTATACTCGCACTTACGCTGTTCAGCATGATGTTCTCTGCCATGCTGTCGGGTGCCTTCTGCATTGACGACGAAACCAACATCAAAAGCAGATTCAGGACTGATAGCAGACTCTTCAATCTGCAGAGGCTACAGGTGAAGACCAAAGTGGAAGAGGGCTCAGCGTGCGACTTCCTGATCGCTGACGACTGTTCACTCAACGTCGTCACACAGGTCCAGATTCAGTAGAGCAGGAATTGCTTTTCCACTGCCTGCAACAACTTTGGTTTCACAATCAATACTCAGTACCAACCTACCCCACAGAAGCCGTATGTGGAACTCAGGTATCGTGATGGGTGAGGAAGAGCTTAAGTCATTCAGTTCTCAATCCACACTTTATCTTTCCCTGTCTAGCTGCAGTTTGTTTATATCGTATACCTGTTCATAGTTGGTCATTCGAAGGACTATGATCTTTATATTGTCTCAGAGAAAAATATGAAACATTGGCTTTTTCTTACATGTTATGCTTGGATATACATGTCTGGAAGAAAGTATTTTTGTCTGTTATTTTCTTGGTTATACATCAAGCTGTGTAGGTAGTCGTTGCTCTTTCGGAGTATTGTAAGGTTGAGTATCTTCGTAAGAATAAGCACCTCTTCTTGAGTTGAGCCTTGTACTATTTTTTCTTAAGCTCCTTGTTTTTCTGTGCTTCAAAAACGTTTTCGGCCTTCATAGACAATTTGCCAACCTTCATTTCATATCGAACATCACCGTTCGCTGGAGGTGGTGCTCTTAGGAGTGCCGTGATCGCAGGTACCTTGAGAACACTAGATTTTGTGGTCTGTTGTAGTTACTGTTTCTACTGGTCCCGTGTCTGTTCTTTCAGCCTCCCCCGGAAAAATAATTGAAGTGTTCTTACAATCAGACGTGTAGCAGCTGGATTTTCTGCCCTACGCCGCCAATCTCTGGACGCTTGTTTTGTACCATGATGGAGGACATCTCCGAGAAGGCTCTGTGGCTTTTAGGGTTCGTAAGAACTTTTATGTTTGTAAAGACCCAATCTGACTACATATATATAGTTCTTAGTTTCAACTGTTCTTTTAAGGGCAATAGTAGAATCCCTTATTCGCAAGCATTGGTAAGTTACTTCTCTTCTAACCCATTCTTGCATAAATCCCCCAAACTTTAGACAAGGAGTTATATTCTTAGCGACAAATCACTGCCATGTTGTTGTTTTTGTTTCTCCAGACTCTCCTCGGTAATATTTATTACTTCCCTTTGGCTTGTAACGCCAGCGAAAGAGTTGTTAATGCGTTTGTTTGTGTCGCGTAAACAAATATTTTTTATTTATTATAATTGTGTTATTTTCTCATTTTATAAAATATATGCGTCTACCAGTTTAATTAGTTATTTTTTCTGTTTGTACTCTGTATTTTAGGACTAAATTTAGCTATCTTGCGGGCATTTCCCGCTGTTCAACTATAAGAAGCCACGTTGAAAAGATATGTAAACACACGAAATTAAAGTTATATAGCTAAAAATAGAACTTTTTCGCCTCAGGTATTGAAGACAAACTCCCATGCATTCATAATGTTATCCGTTTGAAAATAATCCAAGAAAACAAAAACCTTTGATTCGGTGAACGTGGCATAATATCTAATACTATTGAAGCTTTCAAAAAAATACGTTCGTTGAGGAAAAATAACCCCAGAAAAACTTCAATAGTAATCACAACAGTAACAATTTAACAACAACAACAACCAGCAGCAGCAGCAACAATAACATTCGCTTCGAACGTAGGCACAAGAGCAGACATTTAACAGGACAGATTAGTTGATTAAAACGACCCCACTAATTTACTGGTAATTTACCCTATTGTTGATGCAGAAAAGAAATCAATTAGACAAGTAGTGCAGATCGGAAATCACACATATGATATGTCTCGGTTTCAAGGGACTGGAAAAGTAGAGAAAAAGAGACAGGGTGAAGTACAGCATCAGAGCTAATAATAATACCAGCAGGTCCCATAATAACCCCATAACTACAATTAAGCTCATCTTAAAGGAATCAGAACTCCTAAAATCGTAAAAAATCGTTCTTAGGATTTTCTGCAGAATACAGCAAACCAATGATAATTCCACAATTCCAATATGCTTCAGCCTGTAATATGTCAGTTGCAAGCGGTGTACCGAGTGCTTTTGTCACCTCAGGAATAATTTTCCCCTTTGTGTTCCACGATATCGTTATACCTCTAGCTAGAACCTGATATTTCACAGTATTCTCACTTTCTTTGATATCGACTCTACTGTCCTATGAAATTGCAATGTCAGTGATTTTAGTTTTTTTCTTCCTTCCTCGATCATAACTACACTCTTTGTTTCAAGAGTATGATCAGTTTCTATGGAGAAATCCCATAAAATTGTCATTCATCATGACAGCATCAGGTTTACTGTTGTTGCTGTCGTTGTTGATATTATTGTTGTTGTTATTATTATTATTATTATTATTATTATTATTATTATTATTATTATTATTATTATTCAGTAGTTTTATTTTTATAACGTGCTTTCACTTCACTACCGAGCGCAGCTCTGTGCGCCTTGGGTATGTGCTGTGGTTTGCTGTGGTGCTCTTATGTTTACTGTATTGAAAGTGTTTTGCGTAGAATGTGTGCAGTACCCAGTAGTGCAATTTTCTGTATGTTATATATATATATATTTGTAAGTCCTGGTGTTTTTGTTATGTATTTGTCTTATGTGTGCAGTACCCAGTAGTGCAATTTTCTGTATGTTATATATATATATTTGTAAGTCCTGGTGTTTTTGTTATGTATTTGTCTTATTATTATTATTATTATTATTATTATCATTATTATTATTATTGAATGAGGGAGCAGTGCATGCCATCAAAGTGACACTAGGGTAAAATATACGAAGCCCATTATACCCATCATGACTACCCGTCTGATAAGGGTACACCAGGCACATGCATCACAACCACGTGTGCACGACATGGTGATCTCATATCAAGATAAACAGCGCATGACCTCGCAGGTGGGGCCCAGTTAGAATTTTCTTCAGGTCGAGTAGCCCATCCCGCTCAAAAGGTTCCCGAATAAGGTTTGTTTAAGGATGTTGAGCAAAACACCCATGTTTCCAAAAATGAATTATTCAAACCCCAAAGAATTCCTCTCAACACATGGCTATGATGCTCCTCCACTACTTCTGCTCGTGATCAGAGATGCACATATCATCAGCCACCAAGGGACATGCTCATGCTGTAGCTCATCTTTTTATACAGCAGAAGCAACAACAACAACAACAACAACAGTAATAAATGCCAGGCAGTGGCTCTCATGGCTTCTGATCTTAACTGATTCGAAGTGTTATCATGTACATTGTTTTGTCTTGGTATAAAAGATGGGCTACAGCAAATATTCTGCTTAGTACCACAGATTTGCTTGTCAGTTATTGTTGTTGTTGTTGTTGTTATAATTATTATTAAGGCAGCTACGTGGCAGAATCGTTAGCACGCCACGCGAAATGCTAAATGGCATTTCGTCTGTATTTATGTTCTGAGTTCAAATTCCGCCGAGGTCGACTTCACCTTTCATCCTTTCGAAGTCGATAAATTAAGTACCAGTGAAACACTGGAGTCTTTGTAATCGACTACTCCCCTCCTCCCAAATTTCAGGCCTTGTGCCTATAGCAGAAAGGATCGTTATTATTATTATTATTATTATTATTATTATTATTATTATTATATCGGTAGTAGTAGTAGTAGTAGTAATAGTAGTTATTGTTGTAGTTCTTGTTGACAAATGTATTTTTGCTTCTTTATTTTCCTTCTCTCCCCTTGCTCTGCCCTTCTCCAATATTTTCAATTTTACAACGATTCATGTTTTGAGAAAAAGGAATCTTTTATTCACAAATGGCTAAAGATGGCTTCTTCTGATGAGATAGCATTTAGAGGTGCTCTCCACAAACACTGTAGCAGCATACATGGCTCGAAGAATCTCGAAGACAATTTTGTTGAAATTTGTAAAAACAAATAAATTGTTTATTTTTAAAAAAAAACAACAGTGCAGAGCAGATGATGTTCTCTGAAGTACATGTAATGTATTGTTTTTGCAAGTCTTGTGTTTAGCTACATTTTTCATGTGCTGTGCTGTTGAATCTAGTTCTCAGTCGCGCTCACTGTCTCGTCTCTATTGTTCTTTATTATGTTCTTTTCAGTCTTCTGTCGGTCTTGGATCTTATACTATACTCTGAGTATAATGACAAGTCTTTGTATTTGTTCTCGGCTCTGTATTTTCCTGCCAGGTTGTGTCCTCTCCGATCTCGTTAGTCGGATTTTACTGGATCTTATTGGCTCAGTCCACGACCTTTTTATGTCATAGTTCTCCATATGTCCAGTTCTGTAATGTTCTGTAATTTCTTGCTCTGGTTCGTCTTGTCAGGTTCTGTACTGCCGTGCTTAGTCCTGTCTAGTCCTGCAACATTTTTGCTCTGTCTGGCTCTACAACGTTCTACTCATTCTGGTCTCGTATGCTCTGTCTAGACTAGTCATATCACTGATGCGATCGTTAAGGGAAATCCTCACTCAACAAGCATACATTGTCAAAATACAGACTGTCAGCTCTGAGCAACAGACGTTAACGACTGTGTGGCAATAAAATAAACAGTTTTCGAAGTGTCACCACAAACTGATCGACGTAATGTCTGGTTACCATTTGAAATGCCAACGGTTCCTATCTAGCCATCGATAACGAATAAACATAAATAAACATACATCAAAAGGAAACTGATAAATCTAACTTAGCACTTTGTAGGTTAGTAACAGTGTGTTTGTTAGAAGGACACATGTAATCTTATACGTTTGTACTCATACGTGTGTATGTATAGAATGTTATGTGTATATGTATGTACGTATATACGTATATACGTACATGTACTCATGCATACACATGACATATAAATGCACCCATGCATACACATCTGACATATAAACGTGTAAGACGTAATACTACAGCAGACACTCAACTCATTGATGTAAGAAGTAGTGCCGTAACAACAATAGTAGAAGTACTCTATAATAAACGAGTGTTTCATTAATTTGTAGTGGGTACGAAATCATATAGAAGTTTTCAAACATCAAAGTTATTCTAGCGAATTTTGCCAACATTTTGTCGTGATCAAGGCAACAAAAAAGCTTCAACAGGGTCATTCAACCAGCTAGAAATTTCGACCAAATTTTCCTCAAACTGCACCATAATGTCTTAAAGAAGGGGGAAAAACACATTCACTCAAGTGATCGTGAATATACTATGCCAAAAAAAGGAAAAAAGGAAAAATGAAATAAAGCCACACAGAAAAATCATGGATGAAATACTTTTCATCAATTCTTTTGCAGGTAAACACCACCACTACTACCACCACCACCACCACCACCAACAACACCAACAACAACAACAACAACAACAACAACAACAACAACAACAACAACCTGTAAGTGAGTTGACTCGACATAATTGACTGTTCCATCGACACCTCAGGGTGTTGTCTGATAACCTGGATATCACGATTTTTATGACATATTTTGGTAGTTGATAAATATTATTTTTTGGCAATATTATAGTTCGTAACCTGTGTTTGGTAGCCGATAAATACTGTAATATGACTTCTCAAATTTCATATCAACTGATGAATTTTTAATCAGTTTTATGACACTGTGGTATGTGCTTATAAGCATGATGATTTTATGACTGTTGTTTAGCGTAATAGCTTGCATATTGGAACTAAATGATGCAATGTGGTATTTGAGAACTTGTGTGTCAGAGATTTTATTACAGTATAGTAGCTGATGAGCACTTTAACAATTGACGACAGAGTATAATTTCTGTATCCGAGTTTTATCAGTGTATCAGGTAAATATGTATTTACACATTATAACATTATAACCATCGTGTATGATAGCTGATAGCCAGACTATTTAACCGGTATGAGATGATGCGATAGCTGATACTATTATTCATATTTGTCAAAACTTGCGGTCGATATTATTGATATCCATCACTTGCTCCTATCGAACTTGTATATCAGGAAAGGAATAGTGACTAGTATATCAAATATATCATACTAATCGATAACATACAAATTATATTTCTATGTATTGTTTAAACTGATTAAGGGAGGCACTGTACATAGATTTCCATTCTCTACTGAACTAGGGAGTACCGAAATGCTAAAAGAGGTTAATGTTACTACTTTTCTTCCTAACCTCTTCCCTGTCAAATACTCCATCGGCTTAATGTATTTCGCTGTTTATTCGCTTTCCCCAATACAAAATGTGGATCATAGTATAATATATATACTTTTCTACTGTAGGCATAAGGCCCGAAATTATGGGGAAGGGGACCAGTCAATTAGATCGACCCCACTACGCAACTGGTACTTAATTTATCGACCTCCGAAAGGATGAAAGGCAAAGTCGACCTCGGCGGAATTTGAACTCAGAGCATAAAGACAGACGAAATACCGCTAAGTATTTCGCCCGGCGTGCAAACGTTTCTTATTTCTTTATTGCCTACAAGGGACTAAACATAGAGGGGACAAACAAAGACAGACAAAGGGATTAAGTCGATTACATCGACCCCAGTGCGTAACTGGTACTTAATTTATCGACCCCGAAAGGATGAAAGGCAAAGTCGACCTCGGCGGAATTTGAACTCAGAACGTAATGGCAGACGAAATACCGCTAAGCATTTCGCCCATCGTGCTAACGTTTCTGCCAGTTCGCCGCCTGTAGCAAAATTAACTTAATCTGTCACCCGTTTTAATGCAACATCGTGGCTCATAACTGCCTTTCTCGGATTCCACTCGGTTGCATGCATTCGACACACTTTTCTTACCCTTCAACTTCCACGGTCTTAAATGCACTGACTAAGGCGGTAGCTGCTACCCTTCCTTCTCTGACTATATTATAAAAATAAACTATAAATACATAATTCGCATTCGAAGTCACGCTGCCCCACCCACTTTTCTATCATAACCATATTAACTTGTGATAACTCTGCTTATTAACCTCTGTATCTGAGTATATTATCAGATGATAATAAATTCTACCGTGGCTGTAACAGGTGTACTCTTCTTCGAGTTCACTCTCAAGTTAGCGTCGACTCAGCCAACTAAAACTATTCTAAACATGTCTTTCGAGTTTCTTTACTTTTACAGACATACTGTGCTACTAGACTACATTATTCAATACGTTCTTCCATTCTCGTTTCCTTTAAAGGACAATTGGGCGTGATTTCACATCGATTTGTTACTATCTCTAGCATGCACAACCATGTAAAGACTCCTTCGTTGGATAATAATGTTATTGTCATTATCAGTTACGTAGTACATGCGGATCTGCTTATCATGTTCTCGATGATACGATACATACTTTCGCACACACACACACACACACACACACACACACACACACACACACACACACACACACATTCTTTTACGGGTTTCATTCATTTGACTGCAGCCATGCTGGAGCACTACCTTAAGGGATTTTAGTTGAAGAAATGGACCCCAGGACTTATTTTTTGTAAGCCTAGTACTTATTCTATCGGTCTCTTTTGCCGAACCGCTAGCATCGGTTGTCAAGCGATGGTGGGGGGACAAATACAGGCACACACACACACACACACACACACACACACACACACACACACACACACACACACACACACACACACACACACACACATATATATATATATATATATACGACGGGCGTCTTTCAGTTTCCGTCTACCAAATCCACTCACAAGGCTTTGGTCGGCCTGAGGCTATAGTAGAAGACACTTGTCCAAGGTGTCATGCAGTGGGACTGAACCCAGAACCATGAAACCGACCTCTTAGGCTGTCAATAAATACTAAATACCTGCAAAATACTGTTTCGATCTAAACGATTTTACACTCTCCATAATTTGTGACCGAGTGCTTTTCCCAGAAAACATTATTCATATTTTAAGATATCCCGTTTCACTGTCGAAGATGGTAGTGAGTCTGAAAATCGATTGTGACTCCCATCACTAATATTTGTTACATCTCCCTCTCCATCTACTCTCTTAGTTTCCCTGCTTGACTACAACAGATAAAAGTAAAAATCCAAGTCAAAACGAAGTTATTTCTTCTTTGAGAGCGTAAAATTCGAACACATAACTTGAGAAATAGAATAATACAGTGTGTCCGTAAAGACATCATGTAAGGATTTCAAAACTATTTATTGATGTAACTTGATGGTATGTGTAGTATTGCAAGTTACATCAATAAACAATTCTGGAGTCCCAGCACGACTAGAGGCACATCGATCTAACATTTTTTCAGAAGCAGTGATAGCGTATTGAGTGAACGATGAGAAATGAAGAATGTAACGCTTCAGTCTTCATCTGATTGTGAGGAAGAAAACAAAGCGGTATTCTTTCTTTAACTGCAGGCAAGGCTGCGTTTGAAACTTTATATTCAACACTTTTCATGACAACTGAACCTATCAAAGTCTCTGTTGAGTCTCTTGTCATCAACACAGACCATCACTAGTTTTCTCGATTTTAGGATTTAACGCTCTAATACTACTAAACTTGTACCTTTATTTCAAAGGGTCAGCCTTGTCACACTGTGTCACGCTGAATATCTCCGAGAACTACGTTAAGGGTACACGTTTCTGAGGAATGCTCAGCTACTTGCACGTTAATTTCACGAGCAGGCTGTTCCGTTGATCGAATCAACTGGAACCGTCGACGTCGTAAGCGACGGAGTGCCAACAACTACTAAACTTGTTATTATGAATGTCAGAAACAACAGCTTACTTGACTTAATAATCTACAATATTTTTATGTCATATATCGTTCAGTTGGATTTGACTTCCATTTTCCTTAACATACCAGTAATGTTGTGAGGTACATTTATTTGATTAACTATCTTCTCTCCATATTCACATAGAAGTGACCTTCTTTTACATCTTGTGTGGAACACAGTCAACGAGAGATACACAGTGTCAGTGGTTCTCAAATTTTGGTCCCACCCGAAAACAGTTATTTTTAAAATTCTCTTTTTTTTTTGCCAGCCACTCTCTGTTAAGCAAAAGACAAGATAAAGTTTGTATTCATATCATTCTTCTTCGCCGCCATGTTGTTGGAAAAGCTTAACAGTTTAAAACTATCTTAATTTTATTAAATAAAAGAATATGTCTGCCCACTTTTTAATCCTCATAACACCACTTTATAGGAAACATTACTCAGTACCATGGCTCTACCTTCTTGAAATAGTAGCCGATTCTTCCTCACTTTACCCTCTACTGTTTAAAATGAACAGAATCATATTTGATAATTTAGCCCGCTATATGAAAAAAAGAATGACTGGATGGTCACGACTGGAATGTTTTTGATTTGCACGAACAAGGCTGGCCTCACTAAATAACAACGAAATATAAGTAGTAAGAACTTTTGGGTTACTTAATTAAGCAAATGTATTTCTCTGTTTCTACAAATTTAATTACAGCAAGCAGAGCTACTCTTTGATGTGTATCCTTACTCCTATTCCGTTCCATTATAATAAGGACTACGCTGACCTAAAACATTGAGCGGAAACAAAATGAAACACAACTCTCTAAATATATGGTCAATATTTGAATATATTAAGCGCTATTAGCTATTGTAGCTGCTAATATCTGAAAAGATAGAAAAAAAAAGTGTTGCCATGTAACTCTGTGTGTGACCGATTTCTAATGCAAAGATTACTTGTTATTTCTGTTTTTATAATATGTTATAGCTCACTTCTCTTATGATATATAAAACAGAGCAGAATTATGCCATTTCGAGATAATAATAACAACAACAACAACAACAACAACAACAATAATAATAATGATGGTGATAATAATAATAATAATAATAATGATAATAATAATGACGATGATAATAATAATAAAAACAACAGCAATAATAATAATGATAATAATAATGTTAAAATAAAAGAAAGTTAAAACTGTAGTTTGGACTTCACAAACTTTTATAGTTTCTGATACAAGATTGAACAAGAAAATTTACCAAATACAAACTGTGGCACTTAATGTTTTGGTTGTTGGATATGTTAGATGGGAAAACTGATTGTTGTGGTACTCACCATTTAAATACTTAAACGACAGGAATACAAACACTATCTCTTTGTCTTGGAGGATGCTTGGGCGTTTACGAATCTAGAAAACATTAAAAAAATAAATAAAACACTAATTTCCGATGTATACACGACCGAATAAATATATAATATCCTGCTTTTTACAAAATTCTAAGATATCGTCTAATTTATCAGACCGGAGCGAACAACGCAGAATAAAGATAAAGTTTGTAGCATGATTCGATTTTCAGTTTGTCGTCTACCATGTTTTAGCTTCTTCGACACCATTAATATATTTATGAAAAAATAAGAGCTAACGAGGAAGATTCTATTCTACATAGTCGCTCAACTTGCATGAAATAGCAACCCGATTTGTCTCAAATGAAACGCTATTGTATCAAAAAAGAAAAAATCTAACGGAATGACCTATTGAGCAACGTAATCCAAGGTATAGAGAAGATTGGAGGTCACGGTTCGAATATATTTCATCAAAGGTCAGTCCTAATCGGGCTGACCCAAGGATAAAGAATAACAAAAGCAATTATGAAAGACATAAACGTTTTGATCCCTCCCCAGACGTCAGCACGCCTACATATTTGAAGGCTACCAAATGATCCTTTCTTGACCCCTCTCCTGAAATCAAGACGTCTAGTCATTCTTTGAAGAGCATATCATCAGAAATAGCAAGGTGGGAAATATAGATATTTTATGTATAGCCCATTCATCTTTATTTACAATACTTAAAAAGCATATACTTTGTTGTTTGTAGCGAGTGATTGGTTGAGATAGTTGACCTCTCTCACTTGCAATTCAAGGTTTCAAATACCACTCCATCTTAAGAAACAGTAGTTCTAGGTAAGTCAACTACAATTAGTAGAAGGCCTAGAGGACGGTAATTAACAGACGTTATTGCTAGGAATATAGCACAAGCACTCCAAAAGCTCACACTCTCGTGACCTAATAATGTTTAATCATAAATAATTTATTTAGTAGGAGAATTTTTATAAATCTATAAACATCGTTGTATAATATTGAAGCTTTTGAAGTATACGGAAACTTTCAAAAGCTAATGAGAAAGGGCAATGTTAGTAAATAATAGCATTTTTAATGATTTAGTGAGAGAAGCAAAAGCGGTACCCATGAATGCTTTGCAAAGTCTCCGAGATTAGAAGACGAAAAGGAAGAGGTTAAAAGATATCCTTTGACTGGAAACATGATTCGATTGCTGACAAGATAGTAGATTCTGTCAAAAGCACCCAAGGCCCAAGCGTGATGTTAAGTTAGACGAGAGATTAAACTTACCGCTCATGAACAAGTAGAGCCCAACTAACAAGCTTTTATGCGGTTTCTGTCTCCTTAATTACACTGACAATGTTTGTGATAGAGGACACATTGCTGTGCAATGGAATTGAGTCTAAAAACGCTTGATAGCTAAGCGAATTTCTCAACCA
>NC_142930.1:99134148-99156648 GCF_046866305.1 Octopus bimaculoides | reverse complement strand
GGTATGGTGAAGTTAGGGTATTCTGTCATCGCTATACCAGAAGCTAATGCTCTCTCTTGTAGAAGAGCGGAAGATGACAGAGTATGGGTTTTTTGATTGACAAGTTTAATTTTTACGAGGTTCGCGGTTGAGATACCCGACGGACGTCCTCAGTCCCCGAACTATACTCTCCTCGTCAAATTGATATAGAATAGTTCAGAAATTATGTATTTAAAAGATACCACCGTGTGTCTATATGAGAAATATCAAATATGTTAACAGTAATATAAATATTGTTATTCATGCAAGTAGCATCTTTAAAGTACTTATTCTCTACCCACCCCGCAAAAACATGACGGATAACCCAAATTCATTTAAGAATGATTAGTAGGGAATTGGTTGGTTTCATTTATTAATATTGTAGCATCAATGAATTCAAATATCAAGCCTTCGTTTGTTGCAGAATCGTTACAGCATAAGTCAAAATTCCTGCTCGTATTTAATCATCTCCTTTTACGTCGTAAGTTCAAATCCTATTGACTTTACTATTCATCCTTTGGAGGTCGATGAAATAAAGTGCCACTCTAGCCTTGAGGCCGATATATTTGACAATATTCTTCCTTTAAATTTCTGACTTTAAGCATACATAAGAAATCAATAATCATGTGTCGTAGCTTCATTATTACTGTTATATGCGGTCACTCGGCTCCGCTACAAATAGCAGCCAATTCTCTCTCAGTAGATTACATCTTTCAGTCTTTAAAGAACAACATTGATTGATCACAGCTTAAATGACTTCCATTTAAAAGGGAGTTCAGTCAAGGATGGCATTAACAACTTTTCTACTATAGGCACAAGGCCTGAAATTTTGGGGGAGAGGCCTTATCGGTTCCATCTACCCCAATACTTGACTGGTACTGAAAGGATGAAAGGTTAAGTCGACGGAATTTGAACTCAGAACATAAAGCCAGAAGAAATGCCGCTATGCATTTTTTCCGACTTGTTAACGACTGTACCAGCTCACCGCCTTCTTAGGACTAAATAGCAATACCAACATTAATGTATTACAAGCACATTACGAAATGCTATAACTAAATACTATTCAGAGCTCTATTTTCTCTAACATCAACACCGCCTTAACATTATAATATATTATTAATTCAAAACTAAAATACAAATATGATATATGAAATCCCAGACAAAAATTAAACTATAATTGGCAGATATGTACAAAATATCGAGATTCTATTCTCTGGAGTTACTTTTGAAAATAGAGTTTTCTTGGATTATTTATTCTTTTATTGAAACAATTGATTGAAAATATTGATTATATAAGTCTCTTCTGTTCACCTCCATTCTCTTTTGAAAACAATATAATTACGATCAAAGATTGACGTCAGCTAGTGTTTCGTGACGAAATAGCTCACGCAAAGTAATTCTTACATTATATTATAATCAGCCTGCTTACATCAACAGAGCTTCTCTCAGAACGTTAGTTCCATTATTCACTGGATGATAGATTGTTAAGCTACTTAAAAACTTTGCCTCCTTATAATGTGCACGATATGATGGAAATATGCACCAGTTAAACAGTTCATCGGAATTCAGGAACAGCAGTTAAAGACTTTGTATTCATATAGTGTATCGTACGTAGAGCAGATCAACCTCGCTGATCCCGTCACTCACCAAGCCAATACCACTGCAAGCCAATACCAATGAGTGACGCGATCAAGAGCAGATCTTATTGTGGACCGAGATGGACTGTAGCGTTAGGTGAAAAGAAGTAATTATGACTTCTTACATAGACATAGCACTAGCATTATATCGACTCCTCTAATTGGCTGGTAATCATTTTATCGATCCTGGAAGACTGAAAAGTAAAGTTAACATTAGCAGGATTTACACTCAGAAAGTAAAGGGCCGGAAAAAATACCGCAAAATATTTGTCCGGGGCTCTAACGATCCTATTCATCCGCGACCGTAAAATTGACTTCGGTTGATTTTGAATTCAAAAAGGTAAAAAGTAAATATGTCGATGACCTCTTTTGGTGCCATATTCTCGTTGAGATAATTACAATCTTCGTACCTCTTTACGTTCTGAGTTCAAATTCTGCCGAGGTCGACTTTGTCTTTCAACCTTTTGGGGTCGATAAAATAAACATCAGTTGAACACTGAGGTCAATGTAATCGACTTACCCCTTCCCCTGAAATTTCTGGCCTTGCACCAAAATTTGAAGTCGGTTATTACACTGTCTTTGTTTCAATTAAAAATAATAATTTACTAAAATAATTTTGTCAGTCAAGCTGGTTAGGAACATAAATTAACATGAAATTTTGATGAAAAGTTTTAAATAAGATCGCTTTAAAGCAGACATTTATAGAAGTAAAGGCGGTCTCAGTGTATAGGCAATAAAAGAGTAAAAATTAGGCACAAAGCTACATATTTCCAGGAAAAGGTATAATTAATTCAACTGATCCTAGTATCTAACTGATGCCTTTTTTATCCACTCATGAAGGATGAAATTAAATTCAATTTCGTTAAGATTTGAACACAGAATATAAAGTGATATGGCTAAATATTACAAAGCATTTAACCTGACACTCATTCTAATTACTCCGATAAGGTTAAAACTTCTTTCCAGCATAAGGTTAAGGTCACATAATTTATATTGACCACAGTACTTAACTCAATTTATTTTGTGAACACAAGATGGCTGGAGAGAGCAAGTTGATCTTCGCGTGATTTTAACTCAAAACATAAAGAGAAAAGTAACATTGTTTCTCTTACTCTATTGCTCTGCTGCTGCTGCTTCTTTACTTCAGTAATGAGAAAATGAAATGAAACAGATATATAAGAAAGAAAGCACCACGATAAGAAGTGAGAACTGAGAAATAGCTGCAAGGCATATTGTTTACTTTATAAACATCAAAAGAACGATTGAATGGATATTATAAAAGATAACAGAGCTTTTTACAAATATATAAGGAAAAAAAATGAATAATAGAAGAATGGAAGGCACGAAAATTTTGTGTTGTGATCACTGATAATTAAAAGAGCAGACTTGTCATTTTATTCCAGCAGACATCTCTAATTGATGCGTTGTCACTGCAGTTTGTTCTCTCTTTCACACACTCATTCCACTAGCGAATAATTCCTCAAGTGTTGGTGCGTGTATGAAATGTTATATCAGCTTTTGAGAAAGAGAGCTTATTGGCACAAAGACAACAAACGCCAAGCATCTTTTGTCTAAACAGCACTAAAATACAAATACGTTTTTTCTTTTCCATTTTTCTTTTTTGCGTAGGATGGCTGCATGAGATTATCCAGTTATTCTTTGTTTTTGCTTTTGTTGAGGAGATTAGTAAAGTAGATTAAGTCGAGCCTTCAGTAACTTCTTTGTTGCTTATTCTATTGATTTCTAGAAAAGGTAAGAATTGAAGTGAACCTCGGAAATATTTGACCTCAGAATTTAAAGAAACGCAACTAAATATGCTCTACCGTTTCGTACTTCTCACCATCCTCACTACTGAAATACTAAAGTCGGACAAAAACCATTTAATAAGTCACTTGTTGAAACAATTTCGCACTATTTTTTTCCTTTTTGGATAAAGAAAAGACAGTTATCCGAAACTTAGGATGTCCATGTATATAGAACACACACACACGCACACATACACGCATAGGTACATATGTAAGTAAATAAATTAATACATACACACACACACACACACACACACACACACACACACACACACACACACACATATATATATATATATATATATATACATAAACTTACTTGGAAATGGATGCGTGGCGTTCAATCAAATAATAATATAAATGATATATATATTTATATATATATGTATATGCATATATATGCATACACACACACACACACACACACACACACACACACACACAAACACACAAATTGTGAACTGGGAAATACCTGCAAGGCATATTGTTTACTTTATAAACATGTCAAACACAATATTTCTCCAGCGTTCGTTATTTTACCTTCGTCTGGTCTAAGGACCCTTCATAAGTCCCAAATTTTATTTTGACTTTTGTGGGAGCAACTGCCTTTGAAGACTCATATTGTCGTTCAATGCTCGAAATGGGGAGTAGATGGACAGCCGACAACTGATGAAGGGTCGTTCTTTATGCTACTTGTCCTGTTTTCCATTTGTTTTCGTACATGTTGTTTACGGTTTGTGAAGTATGTCCTGTACCCATATATGCATATATGTATATATATATATATATATATATATATATATATATATATATATATATATATATATATATATATATATATATATCGTGGCGCTGTTGGTTACGACAACGAGGGTTCCAGTTGATCCGATCAACGGAACAGCCTGCTCGTGAAATTAACGTGCAAGTGGCTGAGTACTCTACAGATATATGTACCCTTACCGTAGTTCTCGGGGAGATTCAGCTTGACCCTTTGAAATACAAGTACAATAGAAACAGGAAGAAAGAGTGAGAGAAAGTTGTGGTGAAAGAGAGGGTTCACCCGCCCCTTGCTGGAGCCTCATGGAGCTTTAGGTATTTTCGCTCAATAAACACTCACAACACCCGAGCTGGGAATCGAAACTGCGATCTTACGACCGCGAGTCCGCTGCCCTAACCACTGGGCCATTGCGCCCCCATTTTTACATACATACATACATACATACATACATACATACATGTACACAATCCACAGCTTAGTGAGATAGGATTGTTAGTTAATGTCCAGAGATATTCATTTCTCACTGATATGAAAAAAGAACATAGTTTAGCGTATTAAGATTTATATCAATATAACCACACCGCAACAATATAATATAGATAGATTACATTTCCACTTTCATTCCATAGTTAAGATTGTGTACTTCTCGAAACAAAGATAAAAACAATTAACAGAAGTGAGAAGTGTATAACAAAAGATATAATTTTCAAAGATGTTCCTTCTTAAAGATGCACTTTTAGTGTTACTCACTTGGGTTTTATACTATCCAAAGAATCAAATGCTTAACATAATTAGAATTTAAAAAGGAGGTGTATGTTTAATGATTCGTTTACTTCCAACAATCTTATAATTTTCTAAATAACTGGGGAATTTCCACGAGTGCTACTGGTATTACCTACCATGTTGTCCGCAGATAAATACTATCAACCTTTTGTCTCCAGAATTCCCTCTCTTGTATTGATTTTTATAGGTTGCTCTTCAGTAAACCAGTGTCTTCAACCAGTTGGTCAATAAATGCCCTGGCAGGATGATCCCTTGGTTTCTTTCCGTACGTTGGTTCCCACATCAGCATTTAATTCACTACAGAACCTCACACTTCTTTTCTTTATGCTGGAGGTTACTCTTGGAAGATTTTCATGAAGAACCTAATTTGTTGTATGGGACTACCATTTGATGTTAAGTACTGCTGTCAGAAGTCTTATAATTTTTGTTTTAAGTGACAAGCTTTTTAATATTTGTCATATGGACTTTATGAGCGGTCAGTGGCAAATTTGAACGTGAATGAAATTTCGCCGCTGGCGAGATGTTCCCATCTCTGGCCTGCAGACGTCCTCTCGAGAGGTGTTAACAATTTCTACTGACCAGTCCATGTCCACTCAGTACCTAAACAAGTATCTGATACGCTAAATTTATGCGTTTTGTTTAGTATTTCTGTTTTTTTTTTGTGTGTGCAATTTCTAGGATATATCCTGCTGACTACTGTTTGTGAAGATGTAATTTTCTGGCCAAGTCTACAATTCCCGGCTGGAGCAAAATTAAATTCATTTATAGAAGTCTATGAATGTCACAGAGTCTCATAACCCAACTTGTACAGAGGTTTTGGCCTAGTGCCGAAGCTGGAAACTAATTTTGCAACTCTTCCAGCAATGCTGCTCACCTATTATATTTGAAAAATAAAGACAAAAAATTGTAGAATATTTGTATAGAAAGTAAAAATTAATAACTCTTACATATTTCTCAGATGTATTGGGCTCCATAACATCGTGGCTAACACATAGTTCTTTCCTTCAACTGTTTGTGGTTTCTTGGCAGCAAATCAGTTTGTATCGACTCTTGGCGTTGTTCTTCTCACATATTAGTTATGCACGAATATTTTTTCACATGAATTTTGCAATATATTCCTAGCATTCGTAAGATGATGCAGAATAGTATGAGGGAGATTTGGCCGCTAATTCTGGCATATCGAAGAAAAATAAGAGGCTCTTACATTAGCACAGTGTGTATGAAAAAAATTCTGTGAGACACATGACAGTTGTATTTAACCCAGGGTCAGCTCTAACTGAGGGGACCTGTGGTCAAAAGACATTCTAACCCAAACTGACTCGTCCTTTTCTCGGAGTGATCTGAGGGAGATTTGGATGGTATTTCTAGAGCAGCCCTATATGTGTCACGGAGAAATAGGGAAGATACGGCATGGCAGTGTGATAAAGACGTTTATCCAGCAACCTTGTGCTTCGAATTTAATGTTAGTGTATAGCACTGTGGGCAAGTGCCTTCCATCGATAGCCTTGTGAATGGAATTTTCTCGGCGTAAACTCTGGAAGCCCATGGTATATACATACATGCATATGCATACGCATATATGTATGTATGTATATATATATATATATATATATATATATATATATATATATACGCTTTCACTGCGATGGTTTTGTTAAGCAGCATCGAATTTTACTATTCTGTAAATAATAATAATAGTATTTTATAAGTTTAAAGCTTATAAGCGATCACTGCGCAATGACTAAAGAAAATAGTCTAATAATGGGGCATATACGCCCTCGACAGAAGAAAGTAGGTTTTCCCGTACGTGTGGGACTCGAACCCACACCTCCTTGTTTACGCAACCAAGTGTGCTACCGTTATACAAACGCACCAACCTGCTTATTTCTGTCATATTTAAGAACTAGTCCCATTATTAGACTAATTTCTTCAGTCATTGCGCAGTGATCGCTTATAAGCTATAAGCTTATAAAATACTTTTATTATTTACAGAATATATATGTATATATACATGTATATATATCTTGTGCGTGTATGTGTGCGTAAACATTAGCTAGAAAACTTAAAAGAAATCTGCTTTACAAAGCACAAAGTTGCGGACATCTTGTTTCTCTAACACACAGTGAACTAATCATCAGTCGCATGTAAAGCCTATAATCAACAACGTTAATGTTTACCAATTCCAATATAAAAAAAGAAAACAAACAAAAAGAGAGGTACGGGCGTGGCTGCATGATTGCTTCCAAATCACATGGGCGGGCTCAATCCCACTGCGCGGCACCTTGGGCAAGTGTCTTCTACTATAACCCCGGACCAATCAAAGCCTTGTGAGTGAATTTGGTATAAGTAAACTGAAAGAAACCGGTCACATATATTATACGTGTGTGTATATGTGCGTATGTGTGTGTGTGTGTGTATGTGTGTGTGTGTGTTTGAGTTTGTGTTTGTCCACCCCGACTACTTGACACCCGGTGTTGGTTAATTTACGTCTTTGTAACTTAGCAGTTCCTCAAAAAGACGTTAAAAATGAAGTACTGGTGATGGTGGTGGTGGGTTGATATTTTCTACTAAACCCTTCAAGACAACAGAGTCCATGTATGGTCGCAGTCCAGTAACTAAAACAAATAAAAGATAAAAAAAAGAAAAGAAAAAGGGTAAGGCTGACTTCTCGACCTAGTTTGAATACTTCCTTTGGGACTTTCGTATCGAAATTTCTATTTCTTCCACCTCTAACAAGATATAAATTCCACGTTAGAAATTATTATATTAGGGATTGTGACAAACTTTGTAAAGTAAGATGCTACTTCCGCTTGAGAGAAGTATGAATATTAAACATAGATTAATATTTTCTGGTTACTATATATATATATATATATATATATATATATATATATATATATATATATATATATATATGGAGATGATTAAATAGTGTAAAGCATTCAACATGACGCTGCTATTTCTGTCATTCCAATGCAGTACCCGGCTTTTCTCAGTTTGATAGGGAGTATAAAAAAAGGCCATATAGTCTATGATCTTTTTGTCCTATTAACGTTTTGTACGTATGCAATATCCCAGCTACTTTGCTGCACTTTGGAATATGATTACACACACAGATATTCACTTTTATACGTTAAGATTAGCAGCAATACCTGGCATTACTTAGTTTAACTAGCTTAGCCTTGACTCGCAAGTGCGTATGATTTGATAGCTTGTACTTCGCTTTTGATAGTTGTTTTGCTAATTATTCAAGTTATCTATGCAATCGTGAGCAGAAACAGACATTCCCTCGGTTTGATTAACATCTAAAATAAATGCAACCACATAAATTCTTCATATTTTCGGAAAATGCTTTAAAAATATACTAGTAATGCTCAGTTTGTCCAGGAATGTTGATTCACACAGAATTGTTATATCTAGACACTTTAGAATTTGGCTCGAGCTGAGTTTCATGAAAACGTTCAAAAACATAAGCAAACAAATATAGAACTTTAAAGTTATATAATCTATGATTTTCTTCTCGAAAAATGTATCAATGTGAAAAATAGCTACTTAGTTACACCTACACTTTTATACAATATATAATGCTATTTGACTAAGCACAATAATACACCATTGATCTTTTTTTACTCTATACTGGTCCAAGTCCACAGATTCTTAAAGCTAGAGCGTGGTTAATCTAGTCGATCACAGTATAGTGGAAGTGTCTACGTGGTTATTTGACTTGTTAGAAATAACAACTAAATCGCTCTCAAATCACACACTATCGGTTAATATAGAGACGCGTATTTAAAACAGTAACAGCGAATATTTTTAGATTAGAGTATCAGAAGTTTAATTTCATTAATAATTTTTTATTTGGAATGTCACATGTATATATGGATTTTAAATTTCTTATCAGTACTCATAGATGAGTTTTTTAGAAGATGATATTGCAGGGAGTCTCCTTTATCAAAGGTCCTAATGTGCCACTGCCAACACAAGTGTCTTTGATCGCCATCATTGATCTAGGATAAGATAAACTAAGCTGGCATTATCAGGACTCAAACGCCTTCTTTCATAGATCTACACGAGCAGGTATGATTAGGGTTTAATCAACAACAACAACAACAACAAATAACACATTTTTATCGACTCCAGCGAGTTGAAAGGAAAGTTTCATTCACCGTCAATGAGATTTGAGCTCAAAAAGTAACTGGAACATAATTATTATAAACAGGGCGGGATTAAGGCCGATTAGTTCTCCATTGATAGTCTAACAATGGTTTCCTCTTCCTAGACCCTTCTATTTTTAACTGACAAAACATTAAAACAGAATGAGATGAAAATGAAGTAATCGATTAAAACTTCAATTTTCTTCCAGATCAAACTCCACAATAAATATATTAAATGTGAATTATATGAGAGTGTACTAATGGCAGTAAAATAATTTACTGAAATTTCCCTCTCAGTTAGAGGAAGAAAATCAAACTTTAGTGGCAGTTATTTGTAACTCTCAAGGAAAAGGGGAGATAATTTGTAGAAATATTCTTTTCTACTATAAGCACAAAGCCTGAAATTTTGCGGGTGGGAGCTAGTGGATTACATTGGTGCGCGACTAGTACTTATTTTATCGACCTTCCAGGGTCCCTGAAAGGTAATGTTGACTTCGGCGGAATTTGAACTTAGAATGTAAAACTGGCGAAATACTACTAAGCATTTTGTCCGGCGTGCTGAAGACTCCGCCAGTTTGACGCCTTAATTTGAAGAAATATTAAATATAATTTTACACTTTTAAATGTTATTTATTCAACATTAAACAGCAGAGCATCAGAAAACAATACAAGGAAATTGTTCATTTACAAGTGGGACAAAAAGGGTAAAATGCAAATAACAAACTAAACTGTTATAGTTTACCATTTGCGTCCACGTGGAGAGAAAAAGAAAAAAAGAAAGAAAAGAAAAGATCTCTGTAACGTCCCAATGACGTCCCTTTCTCTTGCTGTCCTAAATATATGCTTATATTCATTAGCAGTTAATGCATATCAGATTGCAAGGCAAATAGTTCAACGCCTTAAATGAAGTTGTCCACCAGCTTTGAATGAACAAACTATATTGAAAGACAGGTTTGCGTTTAGAAAATAGCATCTACTGTTTTATACTGTTCGAGAAAAGCCCCAACAGCAAAACATCCAGATGAAATATTTTGTCTGCATCAAGAAGCACAATTTAAGCGGAATAGTTAAGAGATAAGCAGAATGGAAAGGATTAAAACAGCAGATATATTTCTGTAATAAATGAAAATGGGCCTTTTACTTTTATTATAAATCTGAATCTGTTTATAGATAGGATTCTTCCTTTCTCTCTTCCTTCATTTCCTTCCTCTTTCTTTCTTTCTTTCTTTCTTTCTTTCTTTCTTATATAATAGGAAATATCTCTAAATACATTATATACTTCAGGAAATCATTAATAGATGGTGAAACGCTGAAAAGGAAAAACAGAAAATGAGGGAACCAAAGAAGAGAGAAAAGTGTGTGCCCATACATACATACATACATACATACATACATACATACATACATACATACATACATACAACGATGCACAATGCATACACACACACACACCAGTCGTATATTAAGGAAAAGAGAAAGAGATAACATGAAAGGTGTCGAGTGAAGTCGGGGCAGTGTTGGTGGTGATGTCGAAGGCGGTGTTGATGGTAGTATTGGCAGTAATTTTGGTGTTGGTGTTGGTGTTGGTAGTACTGTTGGTGGTCTTGTTTGGGGTTGGGTTTGTGAGTTCCGAAAGAGATATTATTGTCAGAACAATTGCTATAATTCTTGTAGATGTATCTCCAGTCAAGTGTAACAGACACCGAGAACATATTTAAGAAAGCGATGGAAAGCAGATGCTAATATAATATCTTCACTTCAGATTTAACAGGCAGCTCGTTGGTAAACAGAGTTTAATATTGTTTCATTTCTGGACATAGAATTCGTTCTGATTTTCAGCTTCCTTTCATTTAAAGGAAAAGCATTTTAAAAATGATTGTAAAAGTTGATGCAGTTGCTTGTGTTGTTGTTCTTGTTGTAGTTGAGTAGCTTCGGTTAGTTTGTTTGAATAGATCTCAGACACGAAGCTAACAGAATCAATGTTGGATGTGAAGTTATATACATATACAGGTCAGTCAAATAGTCAGGACATGCTGATGTGAAGTCTTTTGCTGTGATAGATTAAAGCAAAAGATTCCCAAGGATTTCTAGGACTTTTATTTTAGGATCATTGACTTCGGAGAGTTTACTGACTCTTGACTCATCACCTCATCCTCAGTATCTTCCAACCATAGACAAAAACCTCGAACACATCCTTCAATCGAGGTTAAGCTAATCTTATCTTTTCTTGTCTTACAGCACATATCAAGGGAACATTATTGCTCCTTAACCCTCTAATCATGATTAATATACAACTAGAAACCGCAGAGTTGCTTCAAATTCTAGGCCTCATCATCATTAACGATTCTCTTGGCAGGCGCACATCTTCGACGCAACAAAAAACTATATCACATTGGCTGGCCTTTCTCAATAGAGCATGAAAATGTTTAAAACTCCAAAAACGTCAAAACCTCTACACAGCGGTGTACTGCATCCGTATCCGATACAGCTACACTCACATATTTCTTAGATAGCAATAAAAAAATATCCATTCGACTGATATGTGAGAAATCATTCATTAATACACTCCAACCTACGACCACACTCATGCTGCAGCCTTTCCGTCTTTTCCGTCTTTTCTGTCTTTTCCATCGTTGCTCCTTGAAGCGGACACCACTGTCCCCTACCACATTCACTCAATCCCTAACTTCTTTGCCTTTTCTCCTTTCGTCACCAATACTGCGTCCTCTCCTCCCTTAAGCACCACTTTAACCACTACGTCCAATCTTTTTTCCTCAATAACAGCAATGTTCTAGAATTCTATTCTTGCACAGCCATTGATTTGAAAGTGTTGAAAAGGCACGTTAACCACTTCAGTATTTCCAGTTTCGGAAGTCCTGAGAAGGCCATTGATACAATCCTCTCCGCCGGGCCGACCTAATAATTCTGCTAGCTCACCGCCTTGGTAATAGAAATAATATTGGTTTCGAATTTTGGTACAAGGACATAAATTGTTGGGGAGGGAATAAATCGATTACATTGACCTCTGTGCTCAACTGACACTTATTTTATCGAACGTGACTGGAAGAAAAGCAAAGTCCACCTCGGCGGAATTTGAACTCAGGACGTGAAGACGGACGAAATGCCGCTAAGCACTTTGCCCGGCGTGTTAACAATTCTGCTAGCTCACCGCCTTGATAACAGTAATAATATTACAAGGAGGAATAACAGCATCAATCGCAATAGTTCAGCGGCAGCAGCAGCAGCAGTAGTAGTATTAGTAGTAGTAGTAGTAGTAGTAGTAGTAGTAGTAGTAGTAGTAGTAGTAGTAGCAGCAGCAGCAGCAGTAGTAGTAGTAGTAGTAGTAGTAGTAGTAGTAGTAGTAGTAGTAAGAAGAATGTAGGAGGGAAAGTGGTAGAGAAAGATTGCTTAAAGTGATATAGCAATAATTTTTGGCATTAATACCGTTAACAGCAACAGCAGCAGTCGTTATAAAGAACTCTGCAAGATCCACTTAATATAATGTAAAGCAAAAGCCTTTACTAAATCAATGTATTATCAGATATTCAACGAAATAAAGAATCAAAGCTAAATGTCAAGTTCACTAAACTATAATATGATTTCAACATTGCCATTAAAAATAAAAATAAAACAAATTCCATTAATGTCTCACCACCGCTACTACCCCCACCATCATCATCACTACCAATACCACCATCACTACAACTGCCACTATTAACACTTCTATCAACACTGAAAAATCTAAGAACAACAACGACGATGACGACGATGACAACAACAAGAAACGTATTGTGGGTTTTATGTCATTAACCTGTAATATTGATTTCTAGCAAAAAGCAGAAGACTTCCTCGAAATTAGTGGGAAAGAGAACAGACGAGTGCACTGAGTTCTCTGCATTCAGAGCACTTCTTTATAAAGGAGTGGCTGCGACAGTGTGGAAAGAAGTCTGTTCTCCAACCATAAGGTTCCTGGGTTCAGTACTACTGCGTGGCACCTTAGGAAAATGCATTTTACTGTAATCCTGGGCCGACAAAAAGCCTTGTGAGTGGATTTGGTAGACGAAAACTGAAGGAAGCCCGTCATTTGCATGTGTGTATGTGTGTATGTATGTGTGCGAGTGTGTGTGTCTGTGTTTGTATCCACCACAGCTTGGCAACCAGTTTTGGTTTCTTCATGTCGCCATAAGTCGACGGTTCGGTTTAAAAAATACTCCAAAATGTATAGAATAAGTTCCAGGTGTAGAAAAAAGTATCGGGGGTTGATGTGTTCGATCAAACCCTTCAAAGCAGTGCTACAGCATGGCCGCAATCTAATGACTGAAACAAGTAAAAGATAAAAGAAAAAAAAACTTGAAATGAAGACTAAAAATAAAAACTAAGAACTCAGAGCGTAAAATATAACTAAATGCCTTGGCCACTTACCTGCGGTTGTACCAATCCTAAGTCCGTTACCTTAGCTTTATGGCAAGGAAGTATTTGTTGTTGTTGTTGTTCTTGCTGGCACACCGTCACTTACGACGTCGAGGGTTCTAGTTGATCCGATCAACGGAACAGCCTGCTCGTGAAATTAACGTGCAAGTGGCTGAGCACTCCACAGACACGTGCACCCTTAACGTAGTTCTCGGAGATATTCAGCGTGACAGTGTGACAAGGCTGACCCTTTGAATTACAGGCACAATAGAAACAGGAAGTAAGAGTGAGAGAAAGTTGTGGTGGAAGAGTACAGCAGGGTTCGCCATCATCCCCTGCCGGAGTCTCGTGGAGCTTTAGGTGTTTTCGCTCAATAAACATTCACAACGCCCGATCTTGGAATCGAAACCGTGATCCTATGACCGCGAGTCCATTGCCCTCACCACTGGGCCATTGCGCCTCCACAGCAAGGAAGTATATATAAGAAGAAACCTTGAAAACTACTGCGTCGTCGTTAAAGCTGTTAGAAATAGTAGTCAAATCATCACCAAATTACTCGCTATCTGATTTTTTTCAAATGAGTAATCACTGTATCAACAGACGATCGGATGTCGTTATACAACCGCTGGTCATAATGAGTCTTCTTGCATTGTGTCAGTTTTTGAATGATGCCACCCTGCTGGTGAAGCGAGGGAACTAATGTCATCCCATCTAAACGAGACGCCAGTCCGTCACAGGGTTATCCATTTACAGTTGAGTGGACTGGAGCAATGTGAAATGAAGGGTTTTTCTCATAAACACGATGCACCGCCGATCTGGGAATGGAAACCACGATCTTGCGAGTAATACTTTACCCAATAGACCACGCACCTTCACTAAAATTTTTGAAACGGACAACATTGGGAAAGTATGACTTAAAACAGCTAATATACTATTCTATAATACTGGTTTCAAATTTTGGCACAAGGCCAGCAATTTAGAGGGAGGGGTAAAGTTGATTAAATGGACCCCTGTGCTCAACTAATATTTTATCGACCCCGAATGGATGAAAGGCTTAGTCAACTTCGACGGAATTTGAATTCAGAACGCAAAGACGGACGAAATGCTGCTAAGCATTTTCCCCGGGTTCCTAATGATTCTACCATCTCGCCGCCTTCATAATGAACAGAAATATTAAATTAATCCTTTCATTACTCTACTTCTAATTAATAGAAACCTCTATGTATCTCCATTAAATTCTAAAATAATCGTCAATTTAGACTAATGGCGAAAAAAAAAAAAAAAAAGAAAACAGAAAAAAAAATGTAACTTTATATTTCTGAATATATTTAAGTGGCGTTTTGAACACGACCTAACAAAATGATTTTTCATTAATCTGTTATAGAATCTGTATAATTTGTCCTAAAATTACTCTTATTACAGACATGTACTTATACAAATTTGAATTACTTTACCTCTTAGTCAGAGAGAGAATGGTAGCACTCATGGACCTATTTCATCAGAACTTTAAGACTTGTGGGAAGAAGGGATGTAGTTTTCCTTTAATCAGAAACATAGTCCAAATCTTTGCAACAGAATGAACTCTGCTAAAAGCAATAAACGCTATATAGATGTTAATTCCGATTTTGTTTAAATATCATCATATAAATGTGTTATTAGTCAATTATATTGCTTACTTAATGTCTATTATTATATTTACAAGGCAAACAGCGTTTATCCTAGTTGTCTTAATGGGACTAAGTATGGTGTGATGTAGTAATTGAAAAGCAGCAGTTGCTGGAAAAGTAAACAGGCTGGAAGGTATGTATTGATGGTCATTGGAAAGGTCAAAAGTAAAGACCAATTCCATTTTAGTAGAAAACATTAAGTAAAAAAAAAAGAAGGAAGGAAGAAGACCGATGTTTATGTTGAATTAAAACAGTGTTTGATCAATACGCTTTTGATGAATGAGAACAAAGAGGAGGAGGAGGAGGAGGAGGAGGAGGATGTTGATGGTGGTGGGTGATGGGTAATTGGTGGGGTTAGTAGTTTTGGTGGTCGTAGTGATGGTAGTAGCAGTGGTGGTAGTGGCGGTGATGATGGTGGTGGTCATCTTAATGGGCTTCGGTTGGCGATGGTCATAAGGTTCACGGCTATGATGATAAGACAATGATAATGATGATGAGATTGATGATGATGATGATCATGATCATGATGATGACGACGACGACGACGACGATGACAGTGATGACGGTACATTTGTGGATGATGTTGTTGATGATTATGGTGGTAGTAATGATAATGCTGCTAATGATGATGAGATGAAAATGATGATGATGATGATCAATATTCCAGCTTGTTAATAAAAAATCAATAATGGTATTCTAACTTTGGTACAAATCCATACATTTAGATTTGGGTTAGGAGTTGAGTTCATATTTAATTGACCCCTGTACTTGACTGATATTATTTCCTACACCGAAAGGTTTTTAACTCACAATGCAAAAGAAGGTAGCTAAATACGTCAATACACTTTACTCCACATGGTGGCAAACACATCCTATTACGCATTTGGACAGGTCTTCCACCACATCTTCTTTCGAAGGTCTTGTGTCTTATTTCTTTTAAGATAATCAAGATGTCATCTTCGTTTCTCTCATTTTCCTGAATGAATTCGTCAAGCATGGAGGTACTAGCTGTTGTAACATACCTGTCCCACGTCTTTCCTTTCCTTGAGCTAGTTGATATCGAGGAATTCCTTTTGAGCTACAACACTTGCAAAGAATGAATTACAACTGTTTCTGTTGACGTTGATGTTGTTGTAGTTGTTACTGTTGTTGCCATTGCTGCAGTTGTTGTTGACGGTGGTTTTACGCTTGTTTGGGTCTTTTAAGGTTGTGGTTTTTGCTTGAGAAATTGAAATTGCCTGTGTTTATAACTGTGTTTGTTTAATTGTAATTATTTGTTTAGCGGAATGTATTCATTGGAAACAACACCTCCCGCTGCCTCGGAGGTGACGATATTAAAATGCCGATAAACAAAGCAAAATGGATGCTTGCTAAAATGTGTTTGTACTATGAATATCTGGGGACGAACCTTCTTTCACTACCCCAGGATAATGGAGTGAGTGCTAAAATATTCCGAATCCATTTATTGATAAGAGCACACATAAACGCACTTGCAAAAGCATCACACACATACACGCGCGCGAACACAAACATCTCAACCTCTCACTCATACCGTTTAAAAGGTTTATCGATCAATTATTTGAGGAAGACAATATCTTGTAAATGGAACTATGTAAAACGCGACCCTTCACAGGAAACACACCCATGACTATTAAGAACAACCAGAACAACACTTATTTTATTAAGAATAGATAGAAACAATGTATACATACATACACACACACACACACACATATATATATACGTGTGTGTGTGCGTGCAAGCGCGTGTATACATACATATATATATACACGCATACACGCTAATAGACGTGATGGTCACACCTGGAACTCTTTTGATTATAAGCCAGTTGAATCACTGTTGATCTATGAATTGAACACCTTCACTTAGATTCTGGGGAAACTTAGATTGTGTATTTCTAGATACACATTGCTTGACTATTAAGAAGCGGGACGGTCGTGGTTAGGTAGTTTTTGACAAAGATTTGCTTTATTGTGGACAACTCAGAGTTAAACCACAAAAGCAACGTACAGCTCATCTTGCTTGCTTTGGATTTTTAGCTCCTGATGAAGTCACAGGGACGCCGTCGTGACATACAACATGTTGCGGGAGTCGTAAATTAGCAGACGATTTCTTTCTCGGAGACTGAAAGATTGGGAGAGAGAGAGAGAGAGAGAGAGAGAGAGAGAGAGAGAGAGAGAGAGAGAGAGAGAGAGAGAGAGAGAGAGAGAGAGAGTTCAGTACTGGTATTTTAATTTATCGATCCTGAAAAGATGAAAGCTAAAGTTGACCTGGGCGAGCTTTGAACTTAGAACACAGAGACGCCCGAACAAATACTGCAAAGCATTCAAACTAGCGTTCTAACATCTCTGCTAATTTGCCGCCTTTAATAATGCATCTTACATGGGCATTGCAATCGGTGCAAAACACTGAAGAAATTTAATCAGGGTTATACGGTGTAAATATCACATGAACACTTTTTATCGACTGGTTTAAATGCGTTTTAATTTAAGTAAAACAACATAAAATCTAATTGGTTTTTATCTTATAATCAAGCTAAAACATTATATTGATTCTTGACCTGATGCTTTCCAATATCTAACATAGTTTGGGTTCTGTCTTTGTCTGCGACATGAATTTTTAGATTTGCCGTTTGATCAGTTACTATAAGCATTAATTACTACTTTACACTGAGTGCAACTTTTCTGTTTCAATTAAACGGTGTGTGTGTTCCATTTACCATACATTAATCCTCTTGTCATACAATAGAAGGTATGCATCATGTACATATATTCATACGAACATACACACATATATACACATATACACTCATGCATACATCATATGCTACAAATGATCACGAAATCTGGGCCTATAAAAGTCTGCAAGACCTTTTTAAGATTTAAAAGATGATGGTTAAAACAAAATACTTTCTTTCACAACCTTGCTACCAAGTAGGTGGCCTATCAAAATTTTTGGCACAAGGTCAGTAATTTTGGGAGAAAGCTAAGTCGATTACATCGACCCCAATGCTCAACTGGTATTATTTCATCGACCCCGAAAGAATGAAAGGCAAAGTCGACCTCGGCGGAATTTAAACTCAGAACATGAAGACGAACGAAATACCAATTTCTTTATTGCCCACAGAGGGCCAAACCATAATTGCCCACGGGTATAGGGCGTAGTGTTTAAGAGTGCGGACTACTAACTGGAATCGAACTCAGAATCTTGGGGGAGTAGCCCGCGCTCTTACCCACTACGCCATATGCCCGTAGGCAGACGAACGAAATACCGCTAAGCATTTCGCCCGGCGTGCTAACTATTCTGCCTGCTCGCCGCTTTCAATTTTCTCTAAAATTAAAAAGAAAAGGAGAATATGGATCCATCCATCCATCCATCCATCCATCCATCCATCCATACACACACACACACACACACACACACACACACACACACACACACACACATACATACATACATACATACATACATATATACGTATATACGTATGCATGGGAATGTTTCCAGAACAGTTGAGGATGATACTAATACTATTATGATATTTTGGAGTGGTGACCGCTACATCATATCACACTTCGAAAGTTATGCTATACAAAATACCTGATAAATAAAAGAGATGAAGTCCTTGAAGCCTCAAAATGCAACCAAAAAATGTTGATTATGTTACATTTCTGTGGAAAATACACACACAAACAGTGGCTGCCCAAAATGTCATCAAAGTACTACCTTTTGCGTATGAGTGTGTGTATGTGTGTGTGTGTGCGTTTGCGATTTTGTGTGTGTGTGTATGTGTGTGTATGTGCGTGTGTGTGTGTGTGTGTGTGTGTGTGTGTGTGTGTGTGTGCTTGTGATTTATGGCTTCAAACATAAACCCTACATCAAATACAGATAGTTTGTGAAACACATAATATAATAATCAATTCTTCATAATCTTCATATTATGTTCTCACTTCATTTGGCTAAAAGTTGATACTTCTATACTTTTTGTAATTCATTTTATATTGTCTTTTTTTTTTGTGACATGTATACAGAGATATGCAAGCACGCGCGAACGCACACCTCCGCGCATGTACAGAGTTTTATTACAAAGTTAAGCATATTTAGTTAAAATTATTACGCAAATACAATAGAATGAAAACAATGGAAGTTGAGAAATTAATATAATCTGATGTAAGAGCGTTGTAGTTTGCTAGAAGCATTGTGATACAGAACAAATATTGAAGAAGGCGAAGTTCCTACGATACGAAAAGAAAGTTTGATAATCTTTATATATTTCAGTCACAGAGGTCCATCATCACAAATAAATGGCATAAAGAAATGTAATTTTATGTAGAGTTGTGTTTCCCAAACTTTTTCGGACTGCCGCCCCTTTGGCACCCAGGCCACATTCCTAGAACCCCCCCCCCCCCCCGCCACTACTCACCATTACAAACATAAACCACTTTCTGCAGCAAATTCAAAGCAATTGTATCTAACAAATAAAACTTAACTTAATTAGCCCATCCTTTTGTTGTTTTTACCTTCATCGCTCCCCCTTTGGCCACCCTTTCATTGCTCCACTTTCCGCTAGATCTTTCCACCGTTCTCAGAGCGGTAGTACCACCCACTTCGGGAACCACTGATTTAGAGATTGCCATGTTGATTACAGTCATAATAGAATCTACGTAAACTTTCATTTATGTGAGCCGTTCACTTGTGATGATGGGCCTTTGTGCTTGAAATATACAAAGGTTAGATACTTAGATCTTAGATACGTATATGTAATAGTATAATGCTAAAGAGAGCAGGGTCAACACTGTAAGATGCTCTCCGGTTCAACATTTGTTATGTCATAATTTGATATAATTTCGATATGGTAAGAAATACTGGGTTCCTAAAATCCAGACATGCACTTATGCTATGAGAATGAAAAGAACTGATTGGATTTTTAATAATAATTTTCAAATGAAAGCATGATTTTATCTAAATTTTTGATCATTCGCATTCGTGAAATCCTATTATCATTTAATTTAGCTTTAAGATTAATAAAATCAATACAACATCCCAAATTAAAATTATCATGGTGGGGTTAATGCTCACTATTCTTTCCTTAGTCGATGCAGTTATAAAAAAAAAAATTAAATAAAAATATATATCGTGAAAACAGAATTGTCTTCATTAGTTGTGAAATTCCACTATTCCAGTCACATGCTATTTTGAAGTTCTTATGTATGTATGTATGTATGTATGTATGTATGTATGTATGTATGTATGTATGTATGTGTGTATGTATGTATGTATGTTATCAATCAGTTTCATTTCTGTATTTCTTGTCAATAGAGAAAGAGCCGGACTCTAATATAGATTCACGGTTCCTTCATTAGAACTTTTATCAACATCATCTAAGTATTTGTGCATATGTGTGTGTGTGTGCAGTATTTGGTGTTAGTGTATGCGCAGATTTGTATGTTTGTTTTATGGATGTGTTTTTATGTATATATTTTCATGTCTAGATGCATGCATATGTATTTATGTGCTAAATTTTTGGAAAGTTTTACATATCTTTACAGTTCCATCGATAGCTTGAATCTGTAGTCTTCTAATCAGCCTTTGTATGTATGTATGTATGTGTAAGTATGTATACACACACACATACACACATACACACATGTATGAATGTATACGTAAAGCATACCTCAACTTACGTCAGTAGCTGGTTCCAAGACATGCCATTTAACTAGAAGTACGATGTAATATGAAAAATCATTAAATAAATCTAGTAGCTCTGTTTTAATAAATGGTTTTACATATCTTCACATATATTTTATTTGATTTTCCACTTCAATACTGGTTTTTAGATGCTTTTATGTTTTAAATATTGCTGTGACCGACATAAAGTCGGATAAATTGAAGGAAATTGAGATTTATATTTCTATTAAATTCTTTAAAAAAAAAATGTAAACTCGAAAAAAACTCGAAACGACGTAAGTTGAGGTATCTTTCTCTCTCTCTCTCTTTATCTCTCTCTCTCTCTCTCTCTCTTTCTATCTCTCTCTCTATGTCTCTCTCTCTCTTTCTCTCTCTCTCTCTCTCTCTCTCTCTCTCTCTCTCTCTCTATATATATATATATATATATATATATATATATATATATATATATATATATATATATAACAGTAAAGGTAAGATCCAAGGATCAAAGTGTAGGAAGTTAGTAAGCTTCGAGCAGTCCGTAGAAGGCATAAAAAAAACTTTCAGGAACAACAGTGGTTTATTAATGTAGAAGGTTGTAAGTTTTTCCCGTATCGGAGTTTGATTAGCTGAAAGAATTGTTCTATTGCTTACGGTTAGCGGCAGGGGTTGCTGTGTATGCGAATAGAAATCTTTAGCCTGATGAGTAGCTAGCGGATTACTCCTGGTTTGGACAATTAGTACTTCTGAGGTTCTGCTAGCTATGAAACATATGTAGCCTGGATTTTATCTACTCCATTCCTTAACTTTGAATATATATTTGTGTTATGTCTCAACGCTACTGCTATCTAGCACCTTCGGATGATCTCTACTCAACCGCTACACAACTGCTACTCGACAGTTACTCAACACTCCTACCACGGCCAGACTACCACTATTTATATGTCTTGGGAGATCCTACTTCTTCGCCTGGGGGCGTCGGCACAACAATATATATATATAGATATATATATATATATATATATATATATATATATATATATATATATATATATATATAAACAAATAGTAAATGAGTATATGCATATATACGTACAGGTATGTGCGTACCGACATCCACCTGTATGTATAGGTGCATATCTGGGTACAGGACATTGCAAACAAAACGTAGACGGGAAAACACACAAGCCACATAGAGAACATTCTACTTCATCAGCTACCTCCGTTTTAACACCGACGTTTCGGAGAGCTAGGCAGGACGCATCGTTAAAACGGCTCTTCCCATAGACCGCAAATTAAATTTGTATACACAAATTAAATCTTGCCATGGACGAATGTAGTGGCGGACAAAAAACAAGACAGGAAAACAAACAGAAAAGGCTTTACGGCCAGACGAGAGAAATTATTTGTGTATGAACGCTGTGAGGCACGAACTTGAAAGGGACAAAGTAGTTACGCGTGTTTGCTCGGCGATAGCCAAGGAAGAAAAGGATTATTGACCGGAAGCATGTGACCATGCCGGTGTAAGGGGAAGAGAGAGAGTGGTAGAGGGAGAAA